>NC_091583.1:6919252-6926752 GCF_042767895.1 Penaeus vannamei | reverse complement strand
TGATCCACGTCGCCCTCTTTCGATCTCTCAGGCTAATTCCCATCATCGATCTTTCCATCCCTCTCTGGGCGCTTATTAGTTTCCTCTCCACTAGCCTGGTTGTAGTCATGTTTCTGACTCATAGGCCATAACTGGGAGAACGCATTGGTTAAAGACTTTGTTTTAAGCGCAATGACAAGGAACCTCTTAGTGTGCTACTGTGCCTGCCGAAGGCACTCCAGCCTAGACTGATTCGTCGCTTTATTTCCTGTTCACTAGATGTGCTTGGCTGTACGAGTTGTCCTAGATATATATACTTGTCTACTACCTATAGCACTTCGTTTTGTATAAGTATCTGTTCGGATAGGACTCTGCTGTTGAACATAACCTTAGCCTTAATCTTGAGTCCGACTTTTAGACTTTCTCTATTCAGATCGTTTATTAATTGCTGCATTTCATCTGCTGATTCACTAAGGAGAACAATATCGTCTGCAAATCTTTGGTTGTTTAGATATTCATCTCCTAATTTGATACCCTTCCCTTCCCATTCTAGTTTCTTGAATATTTCCTCGAGGCAGGCTGTAAACAGTTTTGGTGAGATGGTGTCGCCCTGCCTAACGCCTTTATTAATTGGAATTTTATCGGTTTCCGTGTGGAGCTTGATGGTTGCTGTCCCATCTTTGTATATATCTTCCAATATTTTACAATATACCTCCTCTACTCCCTGTTGTCGAATAGCACCTAATACTGCTGGTATTTGTAGAGAGTCAAATGCCTTTTCATAATCGATGAAAGCCAAACACAGGGGTTTCCTATATTCGTTTACTTTTTCTCTTATTTGGGTGAGCGTGTGGATGTGATCTGTTATTAAGAATCCGCTACGGAAGCCTGCCTGTTCTCTAGGCTGGCTAGAATCCAGACTGTCAGAAATGCGAGCTGTAATGACTTTCGTGAACAGTTTGTAAGTAACCGAAAGGAGGCTTATGGGTCGGTAATTTTTTAAGTCCTTTTTATCGCCTTTTTGTGCAACAAGATAATTGTTGCATATTTCCAGGCTTTCGGAGTTTTTCCGCTGAGAAGACATTTGTTAAAAATCTTGGCTAGTTTCACTGTTGTGATTTCTCCTGCATCTAATATAAGGTCTATACTAATTCCGTCTTCGCCTGGTGTTTTCCCTCTCTTCATGCCTTTAAGTGCTCTTTTTATTTCTTCATTTGTGATATTAGGTACGTCTTTAGTTACCGCGTTTGCTTCTATCTGTAGCTGTTCGTTTGAGTTGTATAGATCCCTGTAAAAGTCTTCCACTACTATGATTTCATTCTTGTTATATGTTACTTCTCCGTCTGGTTTCTTAATTGCATACATTTGATTTCTCCCTATTCCTAGCCTTTTTTTAGCTGCTTTCCTGCTAGTATCTGAAATCACTGCTTCATTTATTATTTGAGTATTGAATTTCCGTACATCTTCCCTCTTCTTTTTATTTATGGTCTTTGTTAGTTCAACTAATTCTATCGTCCCTGTTTGACGATACTTTCATGTCTCTACGTTTTTGCATAAGCTGTTTAGTTTCTACCGAGAGCTTGCTGGAGCTTTGCTTGTCGCTCTTGCCGCTTACTTCGAGTGCAGCTTCCTTTATTATGTCATTAAACTGTTTATTAATTTGGTCGATGTTGAGATCTTCGTCGCGGAGGAGTGAATATCTGTTTTGGATGTTTAGGTTAAATTCTGTTGATCTGATCTTCAAGTTCGCAAAGTCTGGCTGTGGTTTACATACTAGTTTGTTCCTTTCCCTTCTGAGGTGTATTTTAATTTCGCCTCTCACCATTCTATGGTCGCTGCCAACATTTACTTTATTGATAACTTCTACATTTTTAAATTATATCGTGCCTATTTGAAATTATGAAGTCAATTTCGTTTTTGACGTCAGAAGGCGACTTCCATGTCCACTTCCGTTCTAGTCTTTTTTCAAAGAATGTATTCATGGTATTGAGTGATCGAGTCTCCGCAAAGTCTACTAGCATTTGTCGCCTCTGGTTCCTAGTGCATATTCCATGGTTCCCTACTGCGGTTTCTCCCTCTGTCGTTTTACCAATTTTGGCATTACAATCTCCCATAATTATTGTGAAACGGGATTTTATTCTCTCGCTGGCTAAATGAACATCTTCCTAGAAGCTCTCTATTTCTTCATCACTGTGGCTGCAGGTTGGAGCATAGACTTGAATAATTTTTAAGTTGTATCACATCATTTTATTGTTACAGAAGCCACTCTTTCGCTGACACTATAGAATTCTACGATGTGAATCCTACCCCTAATTCCTGTTTGCTACCCTGAGGTTTTCCTCTCCAATATAGCACGTGTTCATCATTTATTAACTTCTGCTCTTCGCCTAGTCTTCTAACTTTGCAGAGTCCTACTACATCCCATTTAATGGAAGAGAGTTCCTCTAGTAAAGCAAGTAAGTCGGATTCAGTTCTCATGGTTCCTTATATTGTATGTGTAGAGGTTCATCAACGTGGGGCGGCCTGTCTGTACCCGGATATTTTTAGCACCCCCTGCTCCGGAGCGATCCTGATCGCCGCCGTAACCAGGGGCTCCTTCGCCTCCGGGGAATGAGGGCCTTTTCTTTGTTTGTATGTTCATGGATTTTATATTGGGAGGTGGTTAGCCGATTTACCTCCCACCTACTGGCTTAGGTGTATCTTGGTGGGAGGGGGAGTAATTTAGCCGGAATGCCATTGTAAGTCCCCCCAGCAGGTTAGGTCCTACCTGGTGTGGACTTCATAGCGGCAATGCACGGCCCGCTCACTACACCAGGGTATACTCCCGTGAGCTGGGCTTAAGTATCAGAAGTGCATGTATGTGTGATTTGATTTGATTTGTTAACTTCACCTGTGCGTATGTGCACCTGATGCAGACATATTTATTCCCACACATGCTCTCAGTACTACGCATATGCTCGTTCCCACGGATATGCTTATGCAAGCACACACCTTTACTCTTGTATCTATGCTTATGGATATGGATACGTATTCCTATGTTATAAATGACTACACACATGTCCATCATAGTCTGCCATAGTCATATGTTCACATCGCCTGTCCCTTTATGTGCTCGTTATATGTTACTGATAAGTGAGTGAGTTTACATGAGTGTGTACTCACCCGTGTAATGTAAACACCCCTTTATGCATACCTCGTAAACCTACATATCACTATACATACGCATATATCTCTCCCTGCATGTGCTCACGCGTCCGTATATGAGCACATACATTTGCAGCATACACTAGTGCCCCCCCCCCCCCGTATATATGTGTATACACCTGTACTTGCTTTACATACAACTACCTCTACTCACATACACACGTACCTACATACATACATATACTTATTTATTTATACACCTTCCTACGTCCTGCATACACACATATATACGTATACCTATACATATACACATATAGATACCCATACCTACATATGTCTACCTATACCTGCACATATACTCGCATATTATATATACCTATATGCACATACACATACATACATGCATATATACACGTGTATACGTACACATTCATACGTGAATATATACACCATATGTACGAATTTGCATATCTACGACTTTAAACCCATGTACAAGCACGGGGCATACCCATACATATTGTACTTTATCACAAAGCTATATGGAAGCTTTTAGCCATACCTAGACAAACAGCAGCATACGTACCTATGTATCCGCACATGGATTTAAACTCACCTACACTCATATGAACCTGTGCAATATATATATATATATATATATATATATATATATATATATATATATATATATATATATATATATATATATATATATACACATATATATATATATAATATATATATATATATATATATATATATATATATATTTATATATACATATATTTATATATATGTATATATAAATATATATGTGTGTGTGTGCGTGTGTGATATATATATATATATATATATATATATATATATATATATATATATATATATATATATATGTTTATATATATATATATATATATATATATATATATATATATATATATATATATATATATATATATATATATATACACATACTTACACACTCACACACACACACACACACACACACACACACACACACACACACACACACATATATATATATATATATATATATATATATATATACATTCACACACACACACACACACACACACACACACACACACACACACACACACACACACACACACACACACACACACACACATATATATATATATATTCTTCAATCAAAGATGGTGTATTCAGTTAGGGATGGAATAATGCACTAATGCATTGCTATCATGAATATGTAACCTCTCCGATAGGGATTCGAACTCCCACCGCCGTTACAAGTATCTTGCAAGACGGTCACTCTAACCACTGATACGCGACCCACTAAAAGGAGTGTGCAACTAGGAGCTACCTAGCTACCTAGACATAAGTAAGGATAACGAAATTTTACACACACTTCCTGTGGGTACTAGGTATATATAGAAAGAGTACAAATCCCAAATCAGAAATCCTGAGGTGTATTCAATAAGAGATGGAATAATGCACTAACGCATTGATATCATATATTTATAAACTCTCCAATATGGAGACCAAGCAGTTTTAAGTGTGCATCTTCAGCAGATAACCACACAGGAGAACAATACTAAAAAAAGAAGAAAAAAAAGCATCCACTAGTAATTGTGTCATCTTTATAGATCTTTCACTTGCGAATGATGTCCAACTTAGATGAAATTCCCCGAGCCATATTCCTATTACGCAATTTAAATGTAGGCTTTCAATCAAAGGTTACACCTATGTGCTTCAGGTTAACCTCTGAAGTTATTAAGACTCCATTATTCAACAGACTTGGATGCTGAGGCAACTACGTTCGAGACCGACTCATAATCATTTCTTTAGACTTAGTAGGATTTAATTTCATGCCCCACCGAGAGTACCACGATTGAATCATCATCAGGTCTACAGTGAGACTGTCAGCTACTATTTGCCTAGTTGCCGGAGAAGGAATATCAGCATAGAGAGAAGTATCATCATCAGCATATGCCAACATTTTATTAATAATGGCAGACCACATACTGCTTGTATATAAAATAGAGAGCAAAGGGCCAAGAACACTACCCTGAGGAACCCCAGAAGACACGGGAATACAAGCTAAAACTACCATCAACATGAACACGCTCCTGCCTACCAGTTAAAAATTCAGTTACAATACTTAAACTTTACCACCAACACCAATAGACTGTAACTTAAATTTTAAACCCCTGTGATTAACAGTGTCAACAGCTGCACTAAATTCCAGCAATACAAGTCTTGACTCATGATACTTATCTAAAACAGACTTCATATCATGCACCAACATGAGCAATACATCAATGCAGCCAAGTCCTTTTCTAAAACCAAGGTGAGTCTCTGGAAGAAACGGTCCCTAATGTAAAGAAAGACGTTTGACCAAACGTTAAAAAATCTTGGAAAAATATTGTTTAATTGAAATAGGCCTATATTCAGTAGGTGAAGACTTTAGTGGGCCCTTGGGAATAGCGGTAACATTACCAATGCGCCATCAGTCTGAAAGTGACCGTTTATGAACTAAAAGGCATAATTTAGGAGCTAATTGGCCATTTAGTCTTATTAAAATCAAAGAAAACAAAAAATAAAGATAACCATATTCATTTTACTTCTGATAACAGATACTTGATTTCAGAGGACCTGAAAGCAAATTAATTAAAGCATGGCAATGGGTGACATGAAAAAGGAAGTTTAATATCTTCTAAACTTTATTTCGAAATAAAATAATCTAACAAGGTAGCTTTTTCAAACTGACTATATGTAACACTACCATCTGGTTTCATTAAAGGAGGAATGGAGGACTCAAGACCAAAAGGAGATGCTTTTAGTATTGTTCACCATTTATGAGGCTGTGAGGCTTCAGAGAGAACTTTCAAATGAGCATTATAATCAGATTTAACCTCCTTGTAAACATTAGTTGCTGTGTTTTGCATGGCAGCATAATTCTCCCAATAATGACAAGTACAGTTAGCAGACCAGAGATTATCGGCAGCATGCTTGTCCTATAAGCCTGGTGACACCATTCACTAAACCATATTTTACTATGTGAGTAAGATTTAAGAGTTTTGCTGAGTACAGACCTCATTATGATGTCCAACAATACCAAGTTCAGAGCTTTAACAGGACAAGGAACATTTTAAACATTTCGCCAACCAATGCTGTCAAAAGCATGGTAGACACCATTCCATTTAATTCTAGACTTTAAAAAGACTTGTCTAGTCAGAGTAAAATATTGTACAGGAAATTCCAGCTGAATCTTATATGATAGACTGCAGTGACGGAAGATCCTATTGGAGTAATGGAGTCTACATTAATTACCGCTCACACATCAGTTAATCCAAGATCGAAAAGATTACCACTCCTGTAAGCTGCAGCACAGTCTAACTGCTCACATTAAATTACATCTGCGAAATCCAAGACAGAAATGTCATGTCGGACAGTTGGGGACATAGAAGTCAGCTAGTTTCGGTGGTGAGTATTCAAATCGCCTATAAATATCAAGCATAATTTACTATCTTCTTTTTAATAGAAATGTACAAAGTCATCAACAGTCACAAATGCTATCATCGGAGTTAGGACTTCTATAAAGAATAAATTTTAAAGTAAGAAATTATTAGAACGATTGCACACTCTCACAACCATGTATTCATAACAACCACATTCATACATTGTAAAGCAACTAGCATTAAGACCAAACCTAGAATATGAACACAAACCTTGGGCTCGAGGCAGAAAATATATATATATATATATATATATATATATATATATATATATATATATATATATATATATATATATATATATATATATATATAAATACACAAATATATTTATGTGTGTATATACATATACATACATACATATATGTATATATATATATATATATATATATATATATATATATATATATATATATATATATATATATATATATATATGTATATTCCCCAGTTCCCTGCTGGGGACTAGGGGCCATGGCTAAATCGACATTCATGATTGTAATAAGAAAAGGAGAAAGTAAAAAGGAAATGTGGAAAGGAAGGAAAACTAGAACTGCACGGCTGTGCCTTCCTGGATTTAGGATTATTGGGCACACAACTATGGCTACAATCCAGAAAGTCCACCTCAAGGATGCCGCTGGTAGCTAAGCCACTCATACTCATATATATATATATATATATATATATATATATATATATATATATATATATATATATATATATATATATATATATATATATATATATATATATATACATATATATATATACACAAACATAGATGTACAATCTTTATATATACATATAAATACACACACATATATGTACATATATAATATATATATATATATATATATATATATATATATATATATAT
>NC_091583.1:6732884-6782884 GCF_042767895.1 Penaeus vannamei | reverse complement strand
GATGATATCATTATCATTGTCATTATAATTATTATTATTGTCATTATCATTTCTAAGATCATCATTATTGCTATTATCATTATATAAATAGTTATAATGATAAAAATAGCAATAAAAATTACCATAACAATTATCATAACTGCAACAATGATGATAATAATGTTAATCATGATGATAATGACTATAATAATAATCATCATAAAAATGATGATGATAATAATAATAATGATAATAATGATGATAATAATTATGATTCAGTCCATTTATAATGAAATAAAGGCCAGAAGTAATAAAATCCCAAAAGTCGAAAAAACGACAAAATCTAGCGTATTACATCCTTTTGAGAGAAACTTCGGAAAAAAAAAACCTTTCGCTTTTTTATGGTAATTATGAGGACTTTAACATTAATTCAGGTAATTATGATGATTTCCATGATGATTCCTTTATTATTGACAATTGTGATGATAATTATGATGATAATGACAATGATAATGACAATAATAATGATAATAATGATAAAGTCATAATTATAATGATAATCTTGATAATTATTGCAATCATAGCAATAATTAAATCTATTCCAATAATTTCCATACTAATAATGGCAACAGAAATAATAATAACATCATTATTATTGTCATTATAATTATTATTATTGTCATTATTATTTCTAAGTTCATTATTGCTATTATCATTATATAAATAGTTATAATGATAAAAATAGCAATAATAATTAGCATAATAATTATTATAACTGCAATAATGATGATAATAATAATGATAATCATGATGATAGTGACTATAATGATAATAATTATAATAATGATGACAGTAATGATAATAATGGTGATAATAATTATTATTCAGTCCATTTATAATGAAATAAAGGCCAGAAGTAATAAAATCCCAAAAGTCGAAAAAACGACAAAATCTAGCGTATATCATTATTATTTTGAGAGAAACGTCGAAAAAAACCTTTCCGCATTTTAATAGTAATTATGAGGATTTTAACATTAATTCAAGTAATTATGATGATTTCCATGATCATTCCTTTATTATTGACAATAATGATGATAATTATGATGATAATGACAATGATAATGACAATAGTAATGGTAATAATGATAAAGACATAATTATAATGATAATCTTGATAATCACTGCAATAATAGCAATAATTAACTCTATTCCAATAATTTCCATACTAATAATGGCAATAGAAATAATAATGATATTATTATCATAGGCATTATAATGATTATTATTGTCATTATTATTCCTAAGATCATCATTATTGCTATTATCATTATATAAATAGTTAAAATGATAAAAATAGCAATCATAATTAGCATAATAATTATTATAACTGCAATAATGATAATAATAATGATAATCATGATGATAATGACTATAATGATAATAATCATAAAAATGATGACAGTAATGATAATAATGATGATAATAATTATCATTCAGTCCATTTATAATGAAATAAAGGCCAGAAGTAATAAAATCCCAAAAGTCGAAACAATGGCAAAATCTAGCGTATTACAGCCTTAAACCCTTTTCGCTTTTTAATGGTAATTACGAGGATTTTAACATTAATTCAGGTAATTATGATGATTTCCATGATGATTCCTTTATTATTGACAGTAATGATAATTATGATGCTAATGACAATGATAATGACAATAATGATAATAATGATAAAGTCCTAATTATAATGATAATCTTGATAATTACTGCAATACTAGAAATAATTAACTCTATTCCAATAACTTCCGTACTAATAATGGCAATAGAAATAATAACATCAGTATCATTGTCATTATAAGTCATTATTATTTCCAAGATCATTATTTCTATTATCATTATATAAATAGTTATAATGATAAAAATAGCAATAATAATTAGCATAATAATTATTATAACTGCAATAATGATGATAATAATAATGATAATCATGATGATAATGACTATAATGATAATTATCATAAAAATGATGACAGTAATGATAATAATGATGATAATAATTATCATTCAGTCCATTTATAATGAAATAAAGGCCAGAAGTAATAAAATCCCAAAAGTCGAAAAAACGAAAAAACGGCAAAATCTAGCGTATTACAGCCTTTTGAGAGAAACGTCGAAAAAAAAAACCTTTTCGCTTTTTAATGGTGATTATTAGGATTTTAACATTAATTCAGGTAATTATGAATATTTCCATGATGATTCCTTTGTTATTGACTATAATGATGATAATTATGATGATAATGACAATGATTATGACAATTTGTATTGCCATTATTAGCATCGAAATTATTGGAATAGAGTTAATTATTGCTACTATTGCAGTAATTATCAAGATTATCATTATAATTATGACTTTATCATTATTATCATTATTATTGTCATTATCATTGTCATCATCATCATAATTATCATCATTATTGTCAATAATAAAGGAATCATCATGGAAATCATCATGATTACCTGAATTATTGTTAAAATCTTCATAATTACCATTAAAAAGCGAAAAGGTTTTTTTTCGACGTTTCTCTCAAAAGGCTGTATAGATTTTGCCGTTTTTTTCGACTTTTGGGATTTTATTACTTCTGGCCTTTATTTCATTTTAAATGGACTGAATGATAATTATTATCTTCATTATCATTACTGTCATCATTTTTATGATTATCATTATAGTCATTATCATGATTATCATTATTATCATCATCATTATTGCAGTTATAATAATTGTTATGCTAATTATTACTGCTATTTTTATCATTATAACTATTTATATAATGATAATAGCAATAATGATGATCTTAGAAATAATAATGACAATAATAATAATTATAATGATAATGATAATGATGTTATTATTATTTCTATTCCCATTGCAAAGGAATCAAGGATTCCTTGTCTGATATTATATATATAGAATTTAGATCAAGAATTTATTTGATTTAATGTATTAACATGAGAATGATTATATAATTTCATTTATTTTGTAACGTTGGCTACAGTGACGTTAGAGTTGTACGAACGCCCTACAAAAACGCATTGTTGTGAATCCGCGAAGCCCCTCTAGAGAGCCACGTGAGACGTCTTGTGCTGCGCATTTTTAAATTATTCTTGTTTTATGAAGATTTGGGCTAGCCACACTGTAAGTCAACTATTTATACTGTTAATGATGTATTGTTCAGATGTTAGAGCATATGTTAATAACAAAGTTGTGTCTTTTACGTGATATATAACTTGAAATTATGTGATATAAGTAAGTCCCATTCCTATTGTACTCTTATATTTTTACCAAGCTTTATTTCAGTTATTTACCAAAGAATAATGTTTTGTTTCCTATTCATTTAATGAAAGTATCTAGTCTTTAGTTATTGATCTTTTATAAAGTGCCTTAATTAACTCAGGAAATGTCATAAAATAGTATAAGGAATAAAAAGTCATTTGTTTGTTTAATGTTTATGTATATGCTAGTCTTGCAGTATTTTTATAATTTTCTATTGATTTGTTCTTAATATTTCTATCTCATATTGTATTAATATTATTTGATATTTGTATGATTCATTTACTTTATTTGTGTACAATTTTTTATTTCCAAAACTGTGAAGATTTACTTTCTTACAGCTTTTCACCTCACAATCACGTGCACGTTCACGCGTACGTGTATGTTGTCATCTTGCAAGTTGGATACACTGCTCATACCTACCAGCTTGTGAACATGACAATAAAGGTTTAACTGACTGCTAGTGTTTTACTGGAGGCAGTACAGTGAAAAGAGTTGCTAGCCCTTCTTCTAAGGCTACAGTGAAAAGAGTTGCTAGCCCTTCTTCTAAGGCTACAGTGAAATGAGTTGCTAGCCCTTCTTCTAAGGCTTCAGCGAAAACAGTTGCTAGCCCTTCTTCTAAGGCTACAGTGCAAAGAGTAGCTAGCCATCTTCCAAGCCTAATGTGAAAATAGTTGCCAGCCATCTTCTATGCCCAGAATGAGAAGAGTGAGATATCTAACAAGCTGAGTGAAAAGAGTCAGCCTTCTGTTGAGTGAAGAGTTATACAACTATCAACAGAGGAAAGTCTCTCTCAGCATCTTGCCGAATAACTTCAGGAGAATTGTTCAGCATGTCGACTACAAGCAACGCAGACGTTCACATTAAAATGGAAACGGAGGAGGATCCACAGCAGGAACCCCACCCACAGTTAGACCCAGATGAAACAAGACCGTCTGGAGCAAGAATAAGGACCCTTACAGAAAAAGGAGAAGACCTGTACATTTCCACAACAACCAAATATTTGGATCAGCTCTCTCAAGTGCAGTGTACAGTTGAAGACCTAATGTATTACAAAGTATTACAAAGGCGGTGCAGCCGCAGAAAGTGATAGTGAATATAAGAAAGCTCTTGAAAAGAACTTAGATTCTTATTCAAGGTGTGTAAATCAGTTTTTAGAGTATTTGAGTAGAACAAATACGGAAGAAAGCAGGAAAGATTATATGAAGTACGAAGCAAAAAGTGATGTGATCATACGTGATATAAAGAAGGAGTTAGAATATCTTGATAAAAGATATGCAGTTGAAGAAGTTAAGTCTGAGTGCTTGGAGAAATTTAGTGCTAAATCAGTTCCAGAAAGTGTCTCAGCTATGTTGTTAAGTAAAAGAATACAAGCTGAAGCCACAAAGGTTAAGCTTGAAAGTGCATTGAAAGAGGCAGAAATAAAGAAAAGAAAAGCAAAGTTACAGTGTGAAGAGGCAGAAATTGAAGCAGAATTAGAATTATGTGTGTCTCGTCGCAATGCTCAGTTGGCTGAAGTTGAGTACAGAGTAGTGTGTGAAGAAAGTAGTGATAAGTTGTCATCTATTTCAGGTAGAATACCTGGTGTACAGTTACAACAGAAAGTTATTTCACAAGAACTCCTTCAGCAAGAGGCAGCAGATTCTTTAAATCGTGTCAAGCAGTACGTGGAAGATCAGAACAAGGTACCAGAATTTGATCTCAACCCTTCTTTGGAAGAAGCTATGCCTGTCATACAACCTCTTCGTAGTCAGCCCAGTGATGCCAAGGCTAATCCTGTGAGTAACAGTTGTTGTGGAGAATTGTCGCGCTTCCTTTTGAAGAAGGAACTTTCCCTGGCACGTTTCAGTCCATTTGATGATCGTCCTGAGTCTTATGTGCCTTGGAAAACTACTTTTCAGCAGACCATTCAAGATCTGCATGTTACGTCTTTGGAAGAAGTTGACCTCCGGTGGCTGGGACCTGAGTCGTCCAAATTTGCGCAGAGTATAAGGACTTCCAATATACATGATCCAAGTAAGTGCATCAAGTTGATATGGAAGAGGCTTGAAGATAGATATGGCAGTCCTGAGATTATTGAAGCATCTATCAAGAAGAAACTAGAAAAGTTTCCTAAGGTTACGTTCAGAGATCCCAAGAAACTGTATGATCTGCATGATCTTCTTTGCGAAGTACAGTCGCTTAAAGAAAATCTACTTTACGAGAAACTGTTTGGACACTTTGACACATCTGCAGGAATAAACCCTGTGATAAGGAAGTTACCTCCTTCAGTACAAGGAAAATGGCGAGACAAAGCATCCAACTACAGGAAAACACAAGGTGTGTTATTCCCACCCTTTTCTTATTTTGTAGACTTCATTTCTGACGTTGCACAAATTCATAATGATCCAGGATTTAATTTTGAGCCAGAAGTAAAATCTCATACAGACAAGACTTCAAAGCTAGATAAATTTAAAGTAACTACAAAGAAGACTGTAGTGCCTGATGAAGAAGCCTTTAAATGTATAATACATGGGACCAACCATTCTCTACATGAATGTAAAAGCTTAAAGCAAAGTCTTTAGAAGAATGCAAGAAACTTCTGAAAGAAAATAGAATATGTTTTAAGTGTTGCATCTCGAAGAACCATTTAAGTAGAGATTGTCCAGAGGACATAACCTGTAAAGACTGTGGAAGTAAATACCATTGCACTGCTATGCATTTGAAGAAATTTCAGTCTGTTCCTGAGACTCCTAAGGCTCATGGCAGGGAGAAGCCGGAGCAGAGTGTTGTTAAAGAGTCAGTACATGAACAAGCTTTAGATGTGACCAACAAGAGTACTGGTGTATGTGAGGAATTTCCTGGAAAGTCTTGTGCTAAAATTTTCCCAGTTTACATTTTTCATGAGAGTAACCCGAAGAAGCGTATGAAGTCATATGTTATATTTGATGATCAGAGTAACAAATCTTTAGCTAAAGGAGAGCTTTTAGATTTCTTTGATGTTCGCTCTGTGGCAGAGGAATACATCATAACTAGTTGCTCTGGCCGTTCAGTTATGACAGGAAGGAAAGCTGGTGGACTATGCATACAAGCTGTTGATGGTAGTCTACAGATGAGCCTTCCTACAGTCATCGAATGTGATGAACTTCCTAATAATAGGACTGAGATTCCAACTCCCAACATTGCTCGACTTCATCCACACCTCAAAGACATTGGTTCAGAAATTTCACCTCTTGATGATCAGGCTCATATTCAATTATTGATTGGTAGAGATCTACCCGAAGCTCACCATGTACTAGATCAAGTAACAGGTCCACCAGGTACACCCTTTGCCCAGAAGATGAAGTTAGGCTGGGTAATTATAGGTGAAGTCTGCCTGGGGAAGCATCACGCAACAAAGAATGTGAATGTAAGGAAAATATATGTAAATCCTGATGGTCGTCCATCAGTCTTGAAGCCTTGTCCAAGTTGTATATGTGTACAAGAAGACACAGGATATCACAGCGGTTTTACACCATGGAAGGAAAATGATATTGGTTCTACAGTGTTTCACCAAACCAAAAATGATGACGAACCTGGAAAATCCACAGAAGACAAAATGTTCTTGAAGTTAATGGAGAAAGAATTTGTCAAAGAACCAGCAGGTAACTGGAGCGCACCTTTACCTTTTAAGCCCTTAAAGAAAAGATTACCGAACAATAAATCCATGGCTGTGAGACGTGCCAATAGCCTAGCCAAGAGTCTTCAGTTCAATTCTGTTAAAAGAGAACATTTCCTAGACTTTATGAAAAAGCTTTTGGAAAGAGGTCATGCTGAAATAGCACCACCTTTGAAAGAAAAGGAAGAATGTTGGTATCTTCCAGTGTTTGGAGTGTATCATCCAAAGAAACCTAGTCGTATCAGGTGTGTTTTTGACTCTGCTGCTAAGTTTAGAGGTACATCATTGAATGATGTGTTGATGACAGGTCCAGACCTAAACAATTCTCTGTTGGGTGTACTTTTACGTTTTCGAAAGAACAGAGTGGCTGTATTAGCAGATATTGAGATGATGTTTTATTCATTTGAAGTACATAAAGAACACAGAAACTATCTTCGTTTTTTGTGGCACAAAGACAATGATTTAAGCAAAGAACTTATTGAATATCGTATGACCAGACATGTTTTTGGAAATAGTCCATCACCCGCAGTAGCAATATATGGACTACAGAAGACTGCTGAAGCTGCAGGAAGTACATATGGTGAAGACGTCACAAAATTTGTCCAGCGACATTTTTATGTTGATGATGGTCTGATATCTCTATCAAGTACTGAAGAAGCTATTAACCTACTGACAAGAACTCAGAAGGGTCTAGCAGATTATGGAAATTTGAGACTTCACAAATTTGTTTCAAACAGCTAAGAAGTCATGTCAGCCTTGCCAGGTGACGACATCTCTCAAGATTTGAAGGACATGGACTTTGATGCTGAACATCTTCCGTTGCAGAGAAGTTTAGGATTATATTGGGATCTTCAAGCAGATATCTTTACTTATAGGATTGCAGAAGATAAACCCTTCACTCGTAGAGGTGTGCTGTCAACAGTCAACAGCATTTATGATCCTCTAGGATTTGCAGCCTCGCTTACAGTTCTAGGCAAGTTGCTTCTGCGAAAGTTCTTATCCGGGACTATTGATTAGGATGAACCTCTACCAGAAAACTGAATGAGGGTATGGAAAGTTTGGAAAGACCGTATTAAGACCTTACAAAGTTTGAAAATACCAAGAATGTATGTTCCAGCATCCTTGTCAACAGAAGTCAAAAAAGAATTGCATGTCTTTTCAGATGCTTCCAAAGAGTCAATTGCTGCTGTCTCATATTTGAAAACTGTAGACGAAGATGGCAGTTCAGAAATTGGATTTGTGATGGGGAAAGCTAAAATTGCACCCTTGCATGGGCATACTATACCTCGTCTAGAATTGTGTGCTGCAGTACTTGCAGTAGAACTTAGTGAAGTGGTACTTGAGAACCTTGATGAAGAAATTGATATAGTGAAATTTTACACTGACAGTAAAGTAGTTCTTGGCTACATCCACAACCAAACAAGACGATTTTATGTGTATGTTGAGAATAGAGTGAACCGTATTCACAGGTCAACTAAGCCAGAACAATGGAATTATGTTCCTACATCTGTGAATCCAGCTGATCGAGCAACTCGCTCTATGGTGAATGATTTCTCGTGTGACGACATATGGCTGAAAGGACCTGAAACATTCTTGAGTAGGCGTCATGATCTTGCTCAAGAAACTCCACAGCTAGTTCAACCAGAAGATGATAAGGAAGTAAGGCCAGATACTCTGATAAGGCAGCTAAAACCTGTGTGATTGACAATTTATCAATTGGGTGTCACAGATTTGAAAGGTTCTCTGAGTGGTATCGCCTAGTAAATACTGTTGCTTTATTGCACAGATGTGCATGTGCCAAATCATTTAAAGGTAGAGCTGATAGAAGTGTAGAGTCTTTCAGAAAAGCTGAAATATTTGTGATCAAAGCAGTTCAAAAAGAAACTTACAAAGAAGAAATTAGACTTCTTGAAACAAAAATGCATCTTCCAAAATCTAGCTCGATTATGGCTCTCAACCTGCATTTAGATAAAGATGGTGTGTTAAGGGTTGGCGGAAGATTGCAACAATCAAGTCTTGGAAGTTACCAGAAACATCCAATCATTTTGCCTGGTAAAAGTCATATTTCTACACTTATAGTACTTCACTATCACCAAAGTGTTCGACACCAAGGACGTCATCTTACAGAAGGAGCTGTTGGATCTGGTGGATATTGGATTACAGGCGTGAAACGGTTGATCTCATCAATCTTACACTCCTGTGTCCAGTGTAGAAAGTTACGAGGTAAAGAAGAAGTCCAGTTGATGAGTGATCTACCAGCAGATCGCTTAGAACATATTCCACCCTTTACCAATGTTGGAGTTGATGCTTTTGCACCTTGGACTATAATGACAAGCAGAACTCGTGGTGGATCAGCAAATTCTAAACGGTGGGCTATTTTGTTCACTTGTCTTACAACAAGAGCAATACACATTGAGTTGGTTGAAGAAATGTCCTCTTCAGCTTTTATTAATGCACTTAAAAGATTTGAAGCTCTCAGAGGTAAAGTTAAACTGTATAGATCTGACCGAGGAACCAACTTTGTTGGTGCAACTGATAGCCTCAAGATAGATGCAGTAAATGTGGAAGAAAAGAAGATAGTAAACCATCTGTACCAAACAGGCACTAAATGGATCTTTAACGCTCCCCATTCATCGCACATGGGAGGTGTATGGGAACGCCTCATTCGAATCTGCCGGAAGATCTTAGAGTTAATGCTAGCTGAAACTCCTTATAAAACTGTGACGCATGAAGTGTTATCAACCTTCATGGCAGAAGTATGTGCCATAGTGAACAATCGACCAATAGTAAACGTATCAACTGATCCAGAAAACCCTTTCATCTTGTCACCTGCCACCATTCTTACTCAGAAAGTTGGAATAGACCATGTAGAAGATTCAGTAGGAGAAATTGATACAAAAGACCTTTTGAAAACAGAATGGAAACGTGTTTCTGCCCTCTCAGAAATATTTTGGAATCGTTGGAAAAAAGAATATCTGCACACACTCCAAGAACGTAAAAAATGGTGTTGTGCAAAACCTAGTCTCACTGAAGGTGATGTTGTGTTATTGAAAGACAGAAGTGTTTGTCGTAGACAATGGCCATATGATATTGTTGTAAGAGCTATCCAAAGTGAAGATGGCAAAGTAAGGAAAGTGGAAATAGAGGTTATGAGAGATGGAAAGCCAGTTGTGTACACAAGACCAATTTCAGAGTTAATTCTTTTGGTTTCTGGTGCTAAGTAGCTATTTTTTATTTGAACAAGTCACATTTCAGTTCCTGTTTGTCATTTAATCAGTATTAGAGTAGTGATATCAAATTTGTTGATATCAGGCAGGGAGTGTAAAGGAATCAAGGATTCCTTGTCTGATATTATATATATATAGAATTTAGATCAAGAATTTATTTGATTTAATGTATTAACATGAGAATGATTACTTAATTTCATTTAGTTTGTAACGTTGGCTACAGTGACGTTAGAGTTGTACGAACGCCCTACAAAAACGCATTATTGTGAATCCACGGAGCCCCTCTAGAGAGCCACGTGAGACGTCTTGTGCTGCGTACTTTTAAATTATTCTTGTTTTATGAAGATTTGGGCTAGCCACACTGTAAGTCAACTATTTATACTGTTAATGATGTATTGTTCAGATGTTAGAGCATATGTTAATAACAAAGTTGTGTCTTTTACGTGATATATAACTTGAAATTATGTGATATAAGTAAGTCCCATTCCTATTGTACTCTTATATTTTTACCAAGCTTTATTTCAGTTATTTACCAAAGAATAATGTTTTGTTTCCTATTCATTTAATGAAAGTATCTAGTCTTTAGTTATTGATCTTTTATAAAGTGCCTTAATTAACTCAGGAAATGTCATAAAATAGTATAAGGAATAAAAAGTCATTTGTTTGTTTAATGTTTATATATATGCTAGTCTTGCAGTATTTTTATAATTTTCTATTGATTTGTTCTTAATATTTCTATCTCATATTGTATTAATATTATTTGATATTTGTATGATTCATTTACTTTATTTGTGTACAATTTTTTATTTCCAAAACTGTGAAGATTTATTTTCTTACAGCTTTTCACCTCACAATCACGTGCACGTTCACGCGTACGTGTATGTTGTCATCTTGCAAGTTGGATACACTGCTCATACCTACCAGCTTGTGAACATGACAATAAAGGTTTAACTGACTGCTAGTGTTTTACTGGAGGCAGTACACCCATTATTAGTATGGAAATTATTGGAATAGAGTTGATTATTGCTATTATAGCAGTAATTATCAAGATTATCATTATAATTATGACTTTATCATTATCATCATTATTATTGTCATTATCATTGTCATTATCATTATAATTATCATAATTATTGTCAATAATAAAGAAATCATCATGGAAATCATCATAATTACCTGAATTAATGTTAAAATCCTCATAATTACCATTAAAAAGCGAAAAGTTTTTTTTCGACGTTTCTCTCAAAAGGATGTAATACGCTAGATTTTGCCGTTTTTTCGACTTTTGGGATTTTATTACTTCTGGCCTTTATTCCATTATAAATGGACTGAATGATATTTATTATCACCATTATTATCATTACTGTCATCATTTTTTATGATTATCATTATAGTCACTGTCATCATGATTATCATTATTATTATCATCATTATTGCAGTTATAATAATTATTATGCTAATTATTATTGCTATTTTTATCATTATAACCATTTATATAATGATAATAGCAATAATGATGATCTTAGAAATAATAATGACAATAATAATAATTAAAATGACAATGATAATGATGTTATAATTATTTCTATTGCCATTATTAGTATGGAAATTATTGGAATAGAGTTTATTATTGCTATTATTGCAGTAATTATCAAGATTATCATTATAATTATGACTTTATCATTATTATCATTATTATTGTAATTATCATTGTCAGTTTCATCATAATTATCATCATTATTGTCAATAATAAAGGAATCACCATGGAAATCATCATAATTAACTGAATTAATGTTAAAATCCTCATAATTACCATTAAAAATCGAAAAGGTTTTTTTTCGACGTTTCTCTCAAAAGGCTGTAATACGCAAGATTTTGCCGTTTTTTCGACTTTTGGGATTTTATTACTTCTGGCCTTTATTTCATTATAAATGGACTGAATGATAATTATTATCATTACTGTCATCATTTTTATGATTATCAATATTGTCATTATCTTCATGATTATCAATATTATTATCATCATTATTGCAGTTATAATAATTATTATGCTAATTATTATTGCTATTTTTATCATTATAACTATCTATATAATGATAATAGCAATAATGATGATCTTAGAAATAATAATGACAATAATAATAATTATAATGACAATGATAATGATATTTTTATTTCTATTGCCATTATTAGTATGGAAATTATTGGAATAGAGTTAATTATTGCTATTATTGCAGTAATTATCAAGATTATCATTATAATTATGAATTTATCATTATTATCATTCTTATTGTCATAATTATAATGGGTGGGTGCTTCATGCGCAGGGTGGTGTGAAGCGATGGTGTGGTAGCCTAGATAGTGTTTAGTGCTTGCATGCCTTCTCGCTTGCAGCTGCCACCGCTGGCTATCCTTGTGCGAAAAAGGGAGCAGCGCTGCATAAGTCTCCCCTGCCAGTTCATAGCCTCTCCATCATCCAGACTTCTGCAGTGCCTCCTCGTAGCCACCTATGGAAACTGGCACCTTGCGGTCCCAGGATGAACTGTAGGGGATCTCGGAGCAGCAGGAGGCTCCAGAGGTACAGGGTCATGGCCCACAGGCGTGTGGACACGCCCTGGCCCTGTACTAACTCCTGCCCCTGAGCCCCCTGGGGTCAATGGGAGGCTTGGGGGAGGTGGGCCTTGCCAGTCCTCCTCCCCCCAAAGAATAACCCGTTGGCAGCATCACGCTTAATTGGAAATGCTGGGGGGAGGAGTAATGTCCCTCCTACCCAGCGAGAGAGGCGGGCTGCGGGCCCCGTTGGGAGGGTGACTGCTGGGGCGCGGAATAGGAACGGGAGCTCCTCGTCCTGCCTGCGTCCTGGTAGCCGCCAGCCCAATATGAAGCTTGTGGGGCAAAGCCCTAGGGAACCCCACAAGTGGATGAAGGGTCCCGCAGCCTGCCGCCTTTTATGTGGGGCAGCGTCGGCGGGGTTGGCAGAGGTTGCATCCACCCGGAGCGACTGCACGAGGGTTAACCTCAGGCGGAAAGTCAGGGTGGGGGCTTGGAACGTCCACTATTTACGTCAGGATGGACGGTTACCCCTGCTATTGAGGGAACTGGGGGGGCTGAGAGTAGGGGTGGCTGCCCTCTCGAAGGTGAGAAGACCTGGCAGCGGCATGACCAGTGTAGGTGGCTACACCTATTACTGGTCAGGCCACAGTGATGGTCACCATCTCGTAGGAGTAGCCATAGGTGTCTGTGGTAGGCTCCATCCCTCGGTGATAGAGGTCACTCCAGTCGATGAGTGTATAATGGTGAGACTGAGGCTGTCTTTGGGCTTCATGTCTCTTATTGCTGTGTACGCTCCTACCGATGTTTGTAAACTTGATGTGAAAGAGATGTTCTACGCCAAACTTGCATCCGTGGTAGACAGTTGTCCCCGGCGAGATATTCGAATTGTTCTGGGTGACTTCAATGCAGTATCTGGCTGCGATCGAGCTGGCTATGAGAAGTTAGTCGGTCCTCATGGTTCGGGAGTTGATACCGGCAGCGAGAATTCCCTCCTTTTCCGGGATTTTGCTAGATCCCAGAAATTGAGGATTTCTGACTCCTGGTACCAGCGCCCAGACCCACATCGTTGGACATGGTACAGCGATGCGGGTAATACAACTAAGGAGATCGACTACATTCTTGTTAGCACTCGTTGGAGGATCCTCCAGAACTGCAGGGTGTATAGGAGTGCTGAGTTCTGTGGTACTGACCATAGATTAGTTGTGGCTACCCTCCAGGTACACTTCAAAACTCCCCAGCGGCCCAATGACCACACTAGGGTGTTTCATCTGGACAGGCTGAAGAAGAGGGAGTGTGCTCGGAGGTTTGCTGAGACAATCTCTGATCGGTTCACAGCGCTTGACAATCTGACGGACCCTGTACTTCTGTGGGACACGTTCAAGCATGAAACGCTTGATGCAGCCCAAGAATTGATTAGAGAACTCCAGAGAGCAAGACAGAATTCAATCTCTCAGGAGACACTGGAAGCCACTGAAGCTTGCCGTGCGGCTCGTCTGGCAGGGGATCGGGATTTGCACCGTTCTCAGGTGCACAGAACTCGGTCTCTCTTAAGAAGGGACAAGGAACAGTTTATTAGGAATCTTGCTGAGGAGGTTGAAGGCCATTTCTTAGTAAATGACCTTCGTTCTGCATACCAAGCCCTGAGAAAACTGAACTCCAAGCCCTCTTCACAGGTGACTGCAGTTCGCTTAGTGGGTGGCCAGATTGTCTCAGATCCTGTTGCAGTGAGGGAGCGTTGGGCTGAATACTTTGAGCAGTTGTATCAGGTTGACCCTCCAACAGTTAACTTGGATGTGAGTAGTGCCGTGATTCCGCTGCCGGACCCATCCGTTAGCAAGGACCCTCCCTCCCTAGGTGAGGTTAGGGAGGAGATTTCCAAGCTGAAGAGTGGTAAAGCAGCGGGTATTTTCGGCATCCCAGCTGAACTGTTAAAGGCTGGTGGTGAACCTATGGCGCGGGGATTGCATGCTGTCCTGGCTGCCATTTGGCAGTCCGGTACCGTTCCCTCTGACCTGTTGAGGTGTGTGGTCACCAATGGGACTGCAGCAGTCACCGCGGCATCACACTGCTTACTGTACCAGGCAAGGTTCTTGCCCGCATCCTTCTGAGGCGTATCAGAAACCACCTACTAAGGCATCAGAGGCCAGAGCAATCCGGATTCACTCCTGTAAGTCAACAATAGACCGTATCCTTGCGCTTCGAGTCACTGTAGAGCGCCGTCGTGAGTTCGGACGTGGGTTACTTGCAGCCTACATCGACCTCAAGAAGGCGTTCGATACAGTACATCGAGAATCACTCTGGGAGATCCTGAGACTGAGAGGAATTCCAACAAGGATTATTGAACTAATAGCAAACCTATATGCTGGTACTGAAAGTGCTGTAAAGTGTGGTGGGGGCCTGTCGAGCTTCTTTCCTGTCAGTTGAGGAGTGAGGCAAGGCTGTGTTCTTGCACCAACCCTTTTCAACACTTGCATGGACTGGATACTAGGCAGAGCTACTGTTCAAAGTCATTGTAGAGATACACTGGCTAATATTAAAGTTACAGACCTTGATTTTGCTGATGATGTTACAATTCTATCTTTGGAAACCTTAGTGGTGGCCATCGATGCATTTAGTAATGAAGCGAAGCGCTTGGGCCTAGAGGTCTGGACCAAGATCCAGGACTTTGGGGACTTACTAGGAGCACCTTTTCAGTCGGTACGTGCTTACGGCAAGGACATTGAGGTCACAGAGAGCTTTACATACCTTGGTAGTGCAGTTCATTCTTATTATCATCATTATTGCAGTTATAATAAATATTATGCTAATTATTATTGCCATTTTTATCATTATAAATATTTATATAATGATAATAGCAATAATGATGATCTTAGAAATAATAATGACAATAATAATAATTATAATGACAATGATAATGATATTATTATTTCTATTGCCATTATTAGTATGGCAATTATTGTAATAGAGTTAATTATTGCTATTATTGCAGTAATTATCAAGATTATCATTATAATTATGATTTTATCATTATTATCATTATTATTGCCATTAACATTGTCATTATCATCATAATTATTATCATTATTGTCAATAATAAAGGAATCATCACGGAAATCATCATAATTACCTGAATTAATGTTAAAATCCTCATAATTACCATTAAAAACCGAAAAGGTTTTTTTTCGACGTTTCTCTCAGAAGGCTGTAATACGCTAGATTTTGCCGTTTTTTCGACTCTTGGGATTTTATTACTTCTGGCCTTTATTTCATTATAAATGGACTGAATGATAATTATTATCATCCTTATTATCATTACTATCATCATTTTTATGATTATTATCATTATAGTAATTATCATCATGATTATTATTATCATTATCATCATTATTGCAGTTATGATAATTATTATGCTAATTATTATTGCTATTTTATCAGTATAACTATTTATATAATAATAATAGCAATAATGATGATCTTAGAAATAATAATGACAATAATAATAATTATAATCACAATGATAATGATGTTATTATTATTTCTGTTGCCATTATTAGTATGGAAATTATTGGAAAAGAGTTAATTATTGCCATTATTGCAGTAATTAACAAGATTATCATTATAATTATGACATTTCTCTCAAAATACGCTAGATTTTGCCGTTTTTTCGACTTTTGGGATTATATTACTTCTGGCCTTGATTTCATTATAAATGGACTGAATGATAATTATTATCATCATTGTTATCATTACTGTCATCATTTTTATGATTATTATCATTATAGTCATTATCATCATGATTATCATTATTATTATCATCATTATTGCAGTTATAATAATTATTAGGCAAATTATTATTGATATTTTTATCATTATAACTATTTATATAATGATAATAGCAATAATGATGATCTTAGAAATAATAATGACAATATTAATAATTATAATGACAATGATAATGATGTTATTATTATTTCTATTACCATTATTAGTATGGAAATTATTGGAATAGAGTTAATTATTGCCATTATTACAGTAATTCTCATGATTATTATTATAATCATGACTATCATTATTATCATTATTTTGTCATTATCATCATAAATATCATCATTATTGTCAATAATAAAGGAATCATCATGGAAATCATCATAATTACCTGAATTAATGTTAAATTCCTCATAATTACCATTAAAAAGCGAAAAGGTTTTTTTTCGACGTTTCTCTCAAGAGGCTGTAATACGTCAGATTTTTGCCGTTTTTTCGACTTTTGGGATTTTATTACTTCTGGCCTTTACTTCATTATAAATGGACTGAATGATAATTATTATCATCATTATTATCATTACTGTCATCATTTTTATGATTATTATCATTATAGTAATTATCATCATGATTATCATTATCATTATCATCATTATTGCAGTTATAATAATTATTATGCTAATTATTATTGCTCTTTTTATCAATATAACTATTTATATAATGATAATAGCAATAATGATGATCTTAGAAATAATAATGACAAAAATAATAATTATAATAAGAATGATAATGATGTTATTATTATTTCTGTTGCCATTATTAGTATGGAAATTATTGAAAAATAGTTAATTATTCCCATTATTGCAGTAATTATCAAAATTATCATTATAATTATGACGTTTCTCTCAAAATACGCTAGATTTTTTCCGTTTTTTCAACTTTTGGGATTCTATTACTCTTGGCCTTTATTTCATTATAAATGGACTGAATGATAATTATTTTCATCATTTCTATCATTACTGTCATCATTTTTATGATTATTATCATTATAGTCATTATCATCATGATTATCATTATTATTATCATCATTATTGCAGTTATAATAATGATTATGCTAATTATTATAGCTATTTTTATTATTACAACTATTTATGTAATGATAATAGCAATAATAATTATCTTAGAAATAATAATGACAATAATAATGATTATAATGACAATGATAATGATGTTATAATTATTTCTATTGCCATTATTAGTATGAAAACTATTGGAATAGAGTTAATTATTGTTATTATTGCAGTAATTATCAAGATTATCATTATATTTATGACTTTATCATTATTATCATTATTATTGTCATTATCATTGCCATTATCATCATAATTATCATCATCATTATCAACAATAAAGGAATCATCATGGAAATCATCATAATTACCTGAATCAATGTTAAATTCCTCATAATTACCATTAAAAAGCGAAAAGGGTTTTTTTCGACGTTTCTCTCAGAAGGCTGTAATGATAATTAGTATCATCATTAGTATCATTACTGTCATCATTTTTATGATTATTATCATTATAGTCATTATCATCACGATTATCATTATTATTATCATCATTACTGCAGTTATAATGATTATTATGGTAATTATTATTGCTATTTTTATCATTATAACTATTTATATGATGATAATAGCAATAATGAGGATCTTTGAAATAATATTGAAAATAATAATTATTATAATGACAATGATATTGATATTATTATTTCTATTGCCATTATTAGTATGGAAATTATTGAAATAGAGTTAATTATTGCTATCATTGCAGTAATTATCAAGAATATCATCATAATTATGACTTTATCATTATTGTCATTATTATTGTCAATATCATTGTCATTATCATCATAATTAGCATCATTATTGTCAATAATAGAGGAATCATCATGGGATTCATCGTTATTACCTGATTTAATGTTAAAATCCTCATAATTATCATTAAAAAGCGAAAAAAAAATCGACGTTTCTCTCAAAAGGCTGTAATACGCTGGTTTTTGCCGGTTTTTTTTCGCCTTGTGGGATTTTTTTAAATTCTGGCCTTTATTTCATTATAAATGGACTGAGTGATAATCATTAACATCATTATTATCATTACTGTCATTATTTTTATGATTATTATCATTATTGTCATTATCATCATGATTATCATTATTATTATCATAATTATTACAGTTATAATAATTATTATGCTAATTATTATTGCATTTTTTTCATTATAACTTTTTATATAATGATAATAGCAATAATGGGATCTTAGAGATAATAATGACAATAATAATAATTATAATGATAATGATAATATTATTATTTCTATTGCCATTATTAATATGGAAATTATTGGAATAAAGTTAATTATTGCTATTATTGCAGTAATTATCAAGATTATCATTATAATTATGACTTTATCATTATTTTCATTATTATTGTCATTATCATTGTCATTATCATCATAAGTATCATCATTATTGTCAATAATAAAGGAATCATCATGGAAGTCATCATAATTACTTGAATCCTTATAATTACCATTAAAAAGCGAAAAGGTTTTTTTTCGACGTTTCTCTCAAAAGGCTATAATACGCTAAATTTTGCCGTTATTTCGACTCTTGGGATTGTATGACTTCTGGCCTTTATTTCATTATAAATCGGCTGAATGATAATTATTATCATCATTATTATCATTACTGTCATCATTCTTATGATAATTATCATTATAGTCATTATCATCATGATTATCATTATTATTATCATCCTTATTGCAGTTATGATAATTAGTATGGTAATTATTATTGCTATCTTTATCATTATGATTATTTATATAATGATCATAGCAATAATGATGATCATAATAATTATTATAACTGCAATAATTATGATAATAATAATGATAATCATGATGATAATGACTATAATGATGATAATCATAAAAGTAATGACTAATAATAATAATGATGATAATAATTATTTTTCAGTCCATTTATAATGAAATAAAGGCCAGAAGTAATAAAGTCCCAAAAGTCGAAAAACGGCAAAATCTAGCGTATTACAGCCTTTTGAGAGAAACGTCTAAAAAAAATGTTTTCGCTTTTTAATGGCAATTATGAGTATTTTAACATCAATTCAGGTAATTATTATGATTTCCATGATGATTCCTTTATTATTTACAATAATGATGATAATTATGATGATAATGACAATGATAATGACAATAATAATGATAATAATGATAAAGACATAATTATAATGGTAATCTATATAATTACTGCAATAATAGCATTAATCAACTCTATTCCAATAATTTCCATACTAATAATGGCAATACAAATAATAATAACATCATTATCAATGTCATTACTATTATTATTATTGTAATTACTATTTCTAAGATCATCACTATTGCTATTATCATTATATAAATAGTTATAATGATAAAAATAGCAATAATAATTAGCATAATAATTATTATAACTGCAATAATGATGATAATAGTAATAATAATCATGATGATAATGATTAGGTAGAATAATGCGCAATTTTAAGTATTTGATTTCTTAAAGCGAAACAAAATCTGATTTAGTTGGTAAGTATCCAAGGAAAGTCGTTCAAACCGAGCGCCACAACCCATACTCCTTTGCGTGTTATATCGCTGTGTCAACTCTTGCAGCTTCCCGCCAAAAGATAAACCAAGGCAACTGCTATCTGTACTGGGTGGGCCAAATGCCTTTTTCCATCCTTTTATTTTGAGTGACAACGACCGTGGAGTGGATTTTATGAAGTTGGTTTGCAGTCTTTATTGGGATACAAAGTGAGTGTTAACAGTGTGTATATCTAAGATTATTATACTTTGTTGTTCAGCGCCGCGGCCCCCCCAACGGTAGTGTTTTGTGATATGTTCAGTGGTAGTTGTTCCACAGCCAACCCCTTTTATTTTCTGATGTTTTGCTTTAAATGGAAATGCCTTGTGAAGATTTTATGTTCTTTCAATAATAGGATAATGTTTGTCAAATTCTGATTTTCATATTTCGCAATGTGCTAATGCTCTTCTTATATAGATTTTGCATCTCCTGTATGTTGTTTTGTTTTATATTCAAATTCATGTTCATCTCTATTGTGCGTTATTGGTTTCTTATACGGGCTTGTTGTTTTCAGTTCGAATGCTTCTTGTGACTAGGCTGTAACGAAAATAAATGTGGAACTACACAGAAGTTATTCTGATACCCTTGAATTAAGATTGTACCAACATACTGCATCTAACATACTATAATGATAATCATAAAAATGATGACAGTAATGATAATAATGATGATAATAATGATCATTCAGTCCATTTATAATGAAATAAAGGCCTGAAGTAATAAAATCCCAAAAGTCGAAAAAACGGCAAAATCTAGCCATTTGAGAGAAACGTCGAAAAAAAACCTTTTCGCTTTTTAATGGTAATCATGAGGATTTTAACATTAATCCATGTAATTATGATGATTTCCATGATGATTCCTTTATTATTGACAATAATGATGATAATTTTGATGATAATGATAAAGTCATAATTATAATGATACTCTTGAGAATTACTGCAATAATAGCAATAACTAACTCTATTCCAATAATTTCCATACTAATAATGGCAATAGAAATAATATCATTATCCTTGTCATTATTATTATTGTCATTATTATTTCTTAGATCATCATTATTGCTATTATCATTAAATAAGTAGTTATAATGATAAAAATAGCAATAATAATTAGCATAATGATTACTATAACTGCAATAATGATGATAATAATAATGATAATGACTATAATGATAATGATAATTAAAATGATGACAGTAATGATAATAATAATGATAATAATTATCATTCATTCCATTCATAATGAAATAAAGGCCAGAAGTAATAAAATCCAATAAGTCGAAAAAACGGCAAAATCTAGCATAAATACAGCCTTTTGAGAGAAACGTCGAAAAAAAAACCTTTTCGCTTTTTAATGGTAATTATGAGGATTTTAACATTAATTCAGGTAATTATGAAGATTTCCAGGATAATTCCTTTATTATTGACAATAATGATGATAATTATGATGATAATGACATCATCATCATCATCATCATCCGGAGCTAACGCCGACGGGGGCGCATAGCCGCGTCCACCTTCTGCTTCCACCATTTGGGATCCTTCAAGACAAGCCGCCAGGCAGGGGCCTGGCCCATCTCGAGCTCTTCCCGACAGGTTTGATCGATCTGCCCAAGCCACGACCTCCTAGGTCGTCCCACAGGCCTCCTCCACCCAGGGTTGTCTCGAACAGAGACAACCTGATGGGGCAGGATCAGCCTGTGGAAGGCGAGCCAGGTGGCCATATTGCCTGAGTTGGCGATCCCGGATTGTGCAGGTAACAGGTCCTGTGCCAGGCTCACGGTGCAGCCGTTGGTTAGACACATGGTCCCGCCAACAGTGCACCATGATTCGGCGCAAGGACATATCACAAAAGGCGTCAAGACGGGACTCCAGTGCACTGGATAATGTCCAGGTTTCACTACCGTAGAGCAAAACTGGCATTACCAGGGCCCTGAAAACCCGTAGCTTGTTCCTTCTGCACAGGTACCGGCATCTCCAAATACTCTTGTCGAGAGAATTCAGGACCCCTGCTGCCAGGCCAATCCGTCTACTGACTTCCTGGTTTGACAGCCCAGAGTTATGAACTGCACTACCAAGGTATGTAAAGCTCTCTGTGACCTCAATGTCCTCGCCGCAAGCACGTACCGACTGAACAGGTTCTCCTAGTAAGTCCCCAAAGTCCTGGATCTTGGTCTTGGTCCAGGAGACCTCTAGACCCAAGGGCTTCGCTTCATTACTAAATGCATCGAGGGCCACCACTAAGGTTTCCAAAGACTCAGATAGAATTGCAACATCATCGGCAAAATCAAGGTCTGTAATTTTAATATTAGCCAGTGTTGCTCCACAATGACTTTGAACAGTTGCTCTGCCTAGTATCCAGTCCATGCAAGTGTTAAAAAGGGTTGGTGCAAGAACACAGCCTTGCCTCACTCCTCAACTGACAGGAAAGAAGCTCGATAGGCCCCCACCACATTTTACAGCACTTTCAGTACCAGTATATAGGTTTGCTATTAGTTCAATAATCCTTGTTGGAATTCCTCTCAGTCTCAGGATCTCCCAGAGTGATTCCCGATATACTGTATCGAACGCCTTCTTGAGGTCGATGTAGGCTGCAAGTAACCCACGTCCGAACTCACGACGGCGCTCTACAATGACTCGAAGTGCAAGGATACGGTCTATTGTTGACTTACCAGGAGTGAATCCGGATTGCTATGGCCTCTGATACGCCTCAGAAGGATGCGGGCAAGAACCTTGCCTGGTACACTGAGCAGTGTGATGCCGCGGTGGTTGCTGCAGTCCCATCGGTCCCCCTTCCTCTTCCAGAGAGGGATGACCACACACCTCAACAGGTCAGAGGGAACGGTACCGGACTGCCAAATGGCAGCCAGGACAGCATGCAATCCCCGCGCCATAGGTTCACCACCAGCCTTTAACAGTTCAGCTGGGATGCCGAAAATACCCGCTGCTTTACCACTCTTCAGCTAGGAAATCGCCTCCCTAACCTCAGCTAGGGATGGAGGGTCCTCGCTAATGGGTGGGTCCGGCAGCGGAATCACAGCACTACCCACGTCCAAGTTAACTGTTGGAGGGTCAACCTGATACAACTGCTCAAAGTATTCAGTCCAACGCTCCCTCACCGCAACAGGATCTGAGACAATCTGGCCACCCACTAAGCGAACTGCAGTCACCTGTGAAGAGGGCTTGGAGTTCAGTTTTCTCAGGGCTTGGTATGCAGGATGAAGGTCATTTACTAAGAAATGGCCTTCTACCTATTCAGCAAGATTCCTAATAAACTGTTCCTTGTCCCTTCTTAAGAGAGACCGAGTTCTGCGCACCTGAGAACGGTGCAAATCCCGATCCCCTGCCAGACGAGCCGCACGGCAAGCATCAGTGGCTTTCAGTGTCTCCTGAGAGACTGAATTCTGTCTTGCTCTCGGGCGTTCTCCAATCGATTCTTGGGCTGCATCAAGCATTTCACACTTAAAGGTGTCCCACAGAAGTACAGGGTCCGTCAGATTATCAAGCGCTGTGAACCGATCAGAGATTGTCTCAGCAAACCTCCGAGCACACTTCCTTTCCTTCAGCCTGTCCAGATGAAACACCCTAGGGGGGTCATTGGGCCGCTGGGGAGTTTTGAAGTGTATCCGGAGGGTAGCCATAACTAATCTATGGTCGGTACCACAGAACTCAGCACTCCTATACACCTTGTAGTTCTGGAGGATCCTCCAACAAGTGCTAATGAGAATGTGGTCGATCTCCTTGGTTGCATTACCCGCATCAATGTACCATGTCCAATGATGTGGTTCTGGGCGCTGGTACCAGGAGCCAGAAATCCTCAATTTCTGGGATCTAGCAAAATCCCGGAAAAGGAGGGAATTCTCGCTGCCGGTATCAACTCCCGAACCATGAGGACCGACTGACATCTCATAGCCAGCTCGATCGCAGCCACATACCGCATTGAAGTCACACAGAACAATACGAATATCTCGCCGGGGACAACTGTCTGCCACGGATGCAAGTTCGGCGTAGAACATCTCTTTCACATCAAGTTTACAAACATCGGTAGGAGCGTACACAGCAATAAGAGACATGAAGCCCAAAGACAGCCTCAGTCTCATCACCATTATACGCTCATCGACTGGAGTGACCTCTACCACCGAGGGCTGGAGCCTACCAGAGATAGCTATGGCTACTCCCTGGAGATGGTGACCATCGCTGCGGCCTGACCAGTAATAGGTGTAGCCACCTACACTGGTCGTGCCGCTGCCAAGTCTTCTCACCTCCGAGAGAGCAGCCACCCCTACTCTCAGCCTCCCCAGTTCTCTCGATAGCAGGGGTAACCGATCATCCTGACGTAAAGAGCGAACGTTCCAAGCCCCCACCCTGCCTGAAGTTAACCCTCGGGCAGTTGCTCCGGGTGGACGCCACCTCTGCCACCCCCGCCGATGCTGCCCCACATAATAGGCGGCAGGCTGCGGGACCCTTCATCCACATGTGGGGTTCCCTAGGGCTTTGCCCCACAAGCTTCATATTGGGCTGGCGGCTACCAGGACGCAGGCAGGACGAGGAGCTCCCGTTCCTATTCCGCGCCCCAGCAGTCACCCTCCCAACGGGGCCCGCAGCACGCCTCTCTCTCTGGGTTGGAGGGACATTACCCCTCCCCCCAGCATTTCCAATTAAGTGTGACGCTGCCAGGATATTCTCTGGGGGGGAGGAGGACTGGCAAGGCCCACCTCCCCCGAGCCTCCCATTGACCCCATGGGGCTTAGGGGCAGGAGTTAGTACAGGGCCAGGGCGTGTCCACACGCCGGTGGGCACCGCAAGGTGCCAGTTTCCATAGGTGGCCACGAGGAGTCACTGCATGTCTCGATAATGGAGAGGCTATGAACTGGCAGGTGAGACATGCAGCGCTGCTATATTTTTCGCACAAGGCTAGCCAGCGGTGGCAGCTACAAGCTAGAAGGCATGCAAGCACTAAACACTATATAGGCTACTACACCATCGCTTCACACCACCCTGTGTATGAAAAACCCACACATTATAATTATGACAATAATAATGATAATAATGATAAAGTCATAATTATAATGATAATCTTTATAATTACTGCAATAATAGCAATAATTAACTCTACTCCAATAATTTCCATACTAATAATGGCAATAGAAATAATATCATTATCATTGTCATTATAATTATTATTATTGTCATTATTATTTCTAAGATTATCATTATTGCTATTATCATTATATAAATAGTTATAATGGTAAAAATAGCAATAATAATTAGCATAATAATTATTATAACTGCAATAATGATGATAATAATAATGATATTCATGATGATAATGACTTTGATTATAATAATCATAAAAATGATGACACTAATGATAATAATGATGATAATAATTATCATTCAGTCCATTTATAATGAAATGAAGGCCAGAAGTAACAAAATCCGAAAAGTCGAGAAAACGGCAAAATCTAGCGTATTACAGCCTTTTGAGAGAAACGTCGAAAAAAAACACTTTTCGCTTTTTAACATTAATTCAGGTAATTATGATGATTTCCATGATGATTCCTTTATTATTGACAATAATGATGATAATAATAACATCATTATCATTGTCATTATAATTATTATTGTCATTATTATATTTAAGATCATCATTATTGCTATTATCATTATATAAATAATAATAATGATAAAAATAGCAACAATAATTAGCATAATAATTATTATAACTGCAATAATGATGATAATAATAATGATAATAATGATAATGACTATAATGATAATAATCATAAAATGATGACAGTAATGATAATAATGATGATAATAAATATAATTCAGTCCATTTATAATAAAATAAAGGCTAGAAGTAATAAAATCCCAAAGATCGAAAATACGGCAAAATCTAGCGTATTTGAGAGAAAAATCGAAAAATACCCTTTTCGCTTTTTAATGGTAATTATAAGGATTTTAACATTAAATCAGGTAATTATGATGATTTCCATGATGATTCCTTTATTATTGGCAATAATGATAATTATGATGATAATGAAAATGATAATGACAATAACAATGATAATTATGATGATAACGACAATGATAATGACAATAACAATGATAATAACGATAAAGTCATAATTATAATGATAATCTTGATAATTACTGCAGCAATGGCAATAATTAACTCTATTCCAATAATTTCCATACTAATAATGGCAATAGAAATAATAACATCATTATCATTGTCATTATAATTATTATTATTGTCATTATTATTTCTACGATCATCATTATTGCTAATATCATTGTATAAATAGTTATAATGATAAAAATAGCAACAATAATTAGCATAATAATTATTATAACTGCAATAATGATGATAATAATAGTGATAATAATAATGATAATGACTATAATGATAATCATAAGAATGATGACAGTAATGATAATAATGATGATAATAATTATCATTCAGTCCAATTATAATGAAATAAAGGCCAGAAGTAATAAGATCTCAAAAGTCGAAAAAACGCCTTTTGACAGAAACGTCGAAAAAAACCCTTATCACTTCTTAATGGTAATTATGAGGATTTTAACATTAATTCAGGTAATTATGATGACTTCCATGATGATTCCTTTATTATTGACAATAATGATGATAATTGTGATGATAATGACAATGATAATGACAACAATAATGATAATAATGATAAAGTCATAATCATAATGATAATCTTGATAATCAGTGCAATAATAGCAATAATTAACTCTATTCCAATAATTTCCATACTAATAATGGCAATAAGAAATAATAAAAATAATGACAGTAATGATAATAATGATGATAACATTTATCATTCAGTCAATTTAAAATGAAATAAATGCCACAAGTAATAAAATCCCAAAAGTAGAAAAACAGCAAAATCTAGCCTTTTGAGAGAAACATCGAAGAAAATCCTTTTCGATTTTTAATGGTATTTATGAGGATTTTAACATTAATTCAGGTAATTATGATGATTTCCATGATGATTCCTTTATTGACAATAATTATAATTATGATGATAATGGCAATGATAATGACAATAATAATGATAATAATGATAAAGTCATAATCATAATAATAATCTTGATAATTACTGCAATAATAGCAATTATGAACTCTATTCCAATAATTTCCATACTAATAATGGCAAAAGAAATAATAATAACATCATTATCATTCTCATTATATTTATTATTATTGTCATTATTATTTCTAAGATCATCATTATTGCTATTATCATTATATAAATAGTTATAATGATAAAAATAGCAATATTAATTAGCATAATAATTATTATAACTGCAATAATGATGATAATAACGACAATCATGATGATAATGACTATAATGATAATAATCATAAAAATGATGACAGTAATGATAATAATGATGATAACAATTATCATTTAGTCCATTTATAATGAAATAAAGTCCAGAAGTAATAAAATCCCAAAAGTCGAAAAAAACGGCAAAATCTAGCCTTTTCAGAGAAACGTCGAAAAAAACTTTTTCGCTTTTTAATGGTAATTATGAAGATTTTAACATTAATTCAGATAATTATGAGGATTTCCATAATGATTCCTTTATTATTGACAATAATGATAATTATGATGATAATGGCAATTATAATGACAATAATAATGATAAAAATGATAAAGTCATAATTATAATGACAATCTTGATAATTACTGCAATAATAGCACTAATTAACTCTATTCCAATAATTTCCATATAACTAATGGCAATAGAAATAATAATAACATCATTATCATTGGCATTATAATTATTATTATTATTATTATTATTTTTAAGATCATCATTATTGCTATTATCATTATATAAATAGTTATAATGATAAAAATAGCAATAATAATTAGCATAATAATTATTATAACTGCAATAATGATGATATTAATAATGATAATCATGATGATAATGACTATAATGATAATAATCATAAAAATGATGACAGTAACGATAATAATGATGATAATAATTATCATTCATTCCATTTATAATGAAATAAAGGCCAGAAGTAATAAAATCCCAGAAGTCGAAAAAACGGCAAGATCTAGCGTATTGCAACCTTTTGAGACAAACGTCGAAAAAAAAACTTTTCCCCTTTTAATGGCAATTATGAGGATTTTAACATCAATTCAGGTAATTATGAGGATTTCCATGATGATTCCTTTATTATTGACAATAATTATGATAATTATGATGATGATGATAATGATAATGACAATAATAATGATAATAATGACAATAACAATGATAATAATGACAATAATAATGATAATAATGATAAATTCATAATTATAATGACAATCTTGATAATTGCTGCAATAATAGCAATAATCAACTTTATTCCAATAATTTCCATACTAATAATGGCAATAGAAATTATAGTAACTTCATTATCATTGTCATTATAAATAGTATTATTGTCATTATTATTTCTAAGATCATCATTATTGCTATTATCATTATATAAATAGTGATAATAACTATAATAATTATCATACTTTCCATTTATAATGAAATAAAGACCAAAAGTAATAAAATCCCAAAAGTCGAAAAAACGTCAAAAAAAAAACTTTCGCTTCTTTAATAGTAATGATGAGGATTTTAACATTAATTCAGGGAATTATGATGATTTCCCTGATGATTCCTTTATTATTGACAATAATGGTTATAATTATGAATTATTATAATGACAATGATAATGACAATGGTAATGACAATAATAATGATAATGATAAAGTCATAATTATAATGATAATCTTGATGATTACTGTATTAATAGCAATAATTAACTCTATTCCAATTTCCATACTAATAATGGCAATAGAAATAATAATATCACTTTCATTATAATTATTATTATGGTCATTATTATTTCTAAGATCATTATTGCTATTATCATTATATAAATAGTTATGATAAAAAATAGCAATAATAATTAACATAATAATTATTATAACTGCAATAATTATGATAATAATAATGATAATCATGATGATAATGACTATAATAATCATAAAAAAAGATGACAGTAATGATAATAATCGTAAAAATCATGACAGTAATGGTAATAATGATGATAATAATTATCATTCAGTCAATTTTTAATGAAATAAACGCTAGAAGTAATAAAATCCCAATGGTCGAAAAAACGGCAAAATCTAGAGTATTACAGCCTTTTGAGAGAAACGTCGAAAAAAAACCTTTTCGCTTTTTAATGGTAATTATGAGGATTTTAACATTAATTCAGGTAAATATGATGATTTCCATGATGATTCCTTTATTATTGACAATAATGAAGATAATTATGATAATAATGACAATGATAATGACAATAATAATGATAATGATAAAGTCATAATTATGATGATAATCTTGATAATTACTGCAATAATAGCAATAATTAACTCTATTCCAATTATTCCCATACTAATAATGGCAATAGAAATAATAATAACATCGTTATTATTGACATTATAATTGATATTATTGTCATTATTATTTCTAAGATCATCATTATTACTATTATCATTATATAAATAGTTATAATGATAAAAATAGCAATAATAATTAGCATGATATTTATTATAACTGCAATAATGATGATAATAATAATGATAATCATGATTATAATGACTATAATGATAATAATCATAAAAATTATGACAGTAATGATAATAATGATGATAATTATCATTTAGTCCATTTATAATGAAATGAAGGCCAGAAGTAATAAAATCCCAAAAGTCGAAAAAACGGCAAAATCTAGCGTAATACAGCCTTTTGAGAGAAACGTCGAAATAACCCTTTTCGCTTTTTATGGTAATTATGTGGACTTTAACATTAATTCATGTAATTATGGTGATTTCCATGATGATTCCTTTATTATTGACAATAATTATGATAATTATGATGATAATGACAATGATAATGACAATAATGATGATAATAATATTAAAGTCATAATTATAATGATAATCTTAATAATTACTGCAATAATAGCAATAATTAACTCTATTTAATAATTTCCATACTAATAATGACAATAGAAATAATAACAACATCATTATCATTGTCATTATAATTATTATCATTGTCATTATTATTTCTAAGATCATCATTATTTCTATTATCATTACATAAATAGTTATAATGATAAAAATAGCAATAATAATTAGCATAATCATTACTATAACTGCAATATTGATGATAATAATAATGTAATCATGATGATAATGACTATAATGATCATAATCATAAAAATGATGACGGTAATGATAATAATCATTCATTCCATTCATAATGAAATAAAGGCCTGAAGTAATAAAATCCAATAAGTCGAAAAAACGGTAAAATCTAGCGTACTACAGCCTTTTGAGAGAAACGTCGAAAAAAAAAACTTTTCGCTTTTTAATGGTAATTATGAGGATTTTAACATTAATTCGGGTAATTATGATGACTTCCATGATGATTCCTTTATTATTGACAATAATGATAATTATGATGATAATGACAATGATAATGACATCATCATCATCATCCGGAGCTAACGCCGACGGGGGCGCATAGCCGCGTCCACCTTATGCTTCCTCCTTTTGGGATCCCTCATGGCAAGTCGCCAGACAGGGGCCCGGCCCATCTCGAGCTCTTCCCGACAGGTTTGATCGATCTGCCCAAGCCACGACCTCCTAGGTCGTCCCACACGCCTCAGCCACCCAGGGTTGTCTCGAATAGAGACAACCTGATGGGCAGGATCAGCCTGTGGAAAGCGAGCCAGGTGGCCATATAGCTTGAGTTGGCGATCCCGGATTGTGCAGGTAACAGGTCCTGTACCAGTCCCACGGTGCAGCCGTTGGTTAGACACATGGTCCCGCCAACAGTATCCCATGATCTGGCGCAAGGACCTTTTACAAAAGGCGTCAAGAAGGGACTCCAGTGTATTGGATAATGTCCAGGTTTCACTACCGTAGAGCAAAACTGGCATTACCAGGGCCCTGAAAACCCGTAGCTTGGTCCTTCTACACAGGTACCGGCATCTCCAAATACTCTTGTCGAGAGAGTTCATGACCCCTGCTGCCAGGCCAATCCGTCTACTGACTTCCTGGTTTGACAGCCCAGAGTTATGAACTGCACTACCAAGGTATGTAAAGCTCTCTGTGACCTCAATGTCCTCACCGCAAGCAAGTACCGACTGAACAGGTTTTCCTAGTAAGTCCCCAAAGTCCTGGATCATGGTCTTGGTCCAGGAGACCTCTAGACCCAAGGGCTTCATTTCATTACTAAATGCATCGAGGGCCACCACTAAGGTTTCCAAAGACTCAGATAGAATTGCAACATCATCGGCAAAATCAAGGTCTGTAATTTTGATATTAGCCAGTGTTGCTCCACAATGACTTTGAACAGTAGCTCTGCCTAGTATCCAGTCCATGCAAGTGTTAAAAAGGGTTGGTGCAAGAACACAGCCTTGCCTCACTCCTCAACTGACAGGAAAGAAGCTCGACAGGCCCCCACCACATTTTACAGCACTTTCAGTACCAGTATATAGGTTTGCTATTAGTTCAATAATCCTTGTTGGAATTCCTCTCAGTCTCAGGATCTCCCAGAGTGATTCCCGATGTACTGTATCGAACGCCTTCTTGAGGTCGATGTAGGCTGCAAGTAACCCACGTCCGAACTCACGACGGCGCTCTACAATGATTCGAAGCGCAAGGATACGGTCTATTGTTGACTTACCAGGAGTGAATCCGGATTGCTCTGGCCTCTGATGCCTTAGTAGATGGTCTCTGATACGCCTCAGAAGGATGCGGGCAAGAATCTTGCTTGGTACACTGAGCAGTGTGATGCCGCGGTGATTGCTGCAGTACCATCGGTACCCCTTCCCCTTCCAGAGAGGGATGATCACACCCGTCAACAGGTCAGAGGGAACGGTACCGGACTGCCAAATGGCATCCAGGACAGCATGCAATCCCCGCGCCATAGGTTCACCACCAGCCTTTAACAGTTCAAATGGGATGCCGCAAATACCCGCTGCTTTACCACTTTTCAGCTTAGAAATCGCCTCCCTAACCTCAGCTAGGGAGGGAGGGTCCTCGCTAATGGGTGGGTCCGGCAGCGGAATCACGGCACTACCCACGTCCAAGTTAACTGTTGGAGGGTCAACCTGATACAACTGCTCAAAGTATTCAGTCCAACTCTCCCTCACCGCAACAGGATCTGAGACAATCTGGCCACCCACTAAGCGAACTGCAGTCACCTGTGAAGAGGGCTTGGAGTTCAGTTTTCTCAGGGCTTGGTATGCAGGACATAAGTCATTTATTAAGAAATAGCGCTGTGAACCGATCAGAGATTGTCTCAGCAAACCTCCGAGCACACTCCCTCTCTTTCAGCCTGTCCAGATGAAATACCCTAGGGTGGTCATTGGGCCGCTGGGGAGTTTTGAAGTGTACCTGGAGGGTAGCCACAACTAATCTATGGTCAGTACCACAGAACTCAGCACTCCTATACACCCTGCAGTTCTGGAGGATCCTCCAACAAGTGCTAACGAGAATGTGGTCGATCTCCTTGGTTGCATTACCCGCATCAATGTACCATGTCCTACGATGTGGGTCTGGGCGCTGGTACCAGGAGCCAGAAATCCTCAATTTCTGGGATCTAGCAAAATCCCGGAAAAGGAGGGAATTCTCGCTGCCGGTATCAACTCCCGAACCATGAGGACCGACTGACATCTCATAGCCAGCTCGATCGCAGCCAGATACTGCATTGAAGTCACCCAGAACAATACGAATATCTCGCCGGGGACAACTGTCTGCCACGGATGCGTAGAACATCTCTTTCACATCAAGTTTAAAAACATCGGTAGGAGTGTACACAGCAATAAGAGACATGAAGCCCAAAGACAGCTTCAGTCTCATCACCATTATACGCTCACGACTGGAGTGACCTCTACTACCGAGGTCTGGAGCCTACCGGAGACAACTATGGCTAGTCCCTGGCGATGGTGACCATCGCTGCGGCCTGACCAGTAATAGGTGTAGCCACCTACGCTGGTAATTACTGCAATAATAGAAATAATTAACTCTATTCCAATAATTTCCATACTAATAATGGCAATAGAAATAATAATATCATTATCATTGTCATTATAATTATTATTATTGTCATTATTATTTTAAGATCATCATTATTGCTATTATCATTATATAAATAGTTATAATGATAAAAATAGCAATAATAATTGGCATAATAATTATTATAACTGCAATAATGATGATAATAATAATGATAATCATGATGATAATGACTATAATGATAATAATCATAAAAATTATGACAGTAATGATAATAATGATGATAATCATCATTCAGTCCATTTATAATGAAAGAAGTAACAAAATCCCAACAGTCGAAAAAACGGCAAAATCTAGCGTATTACAACTTTTTGAGAGAAACGTCGAAAAAAAACCCTTTTCCCTTTTTAATGGTAATTATGAGGATTTTAACATTAATTCAGGTAATTATGATGATTTCCATGATGATTCCTTTATTAATGACAATAATGATGATAATGACAATGATAATGACAATAATAATGATAAAGTCATTATTACAAAGATAATCTTGATAATTACTGCAATAATAGCAATAATTAACACTATTCCAATAATTTCCATACTAATTATGGCAATAGAAATGATAATATCATTATCATTGTCATTATAATTATTATTATTGTCATTATCATCATTATTGCTATTATCATTATATGAATAGTTATAATGATAAAAATAGCAATAATAATTAGCATAATAATTATTATAACTGCAATAATGATGATAATAATAATGATAATCATGATGATAATGACTGTAATGATAATAATCATGAAAATGATGACAGATATGATAATAATGATGATAATAATTATAATTCAGCCTTTTCAGAAAAACGTCAAAAAAAAAATCCTTTTCGCTTTTTAATGGTAATTATGAGGATTTTAACATTACTTCAGGTAATTATGATGATTTCCATGACGATTCATTTATTATTGACAATAATGATGGTAAGTATGATGATAATGGCAATGATAACGATAATAATAATGATAATGATAAACTCATAATTATAATGATAAAATTGATAATTACTGCAATAATAGCAATAATTAACTCTATTCCAATATTTCCCATACTAATAATGGCAATAGAAATAATAATTACATCATTATCATTGTCATTATAAATATTATTATTGTCATTATTATTTCTAAGATCATCATTATTGCTATTATCATTATATAAATAATTATAATGCTGAAAATAGCAATTATAATTAGCATAATAATTATTATAACTACAAAATGATGATAATGATGATAATCATGAAGATCATGACTATAATGATAATAATCATAAAAATGATGACAGTAATGGTAATAATGAGGTATTAGTTATCATTCAGTCCATTTATAATGAAATTAAGGCCAGAAGTAATAAAATCTCAAATGTCGAAAAAACAGCAAAATCTAGCGTATTACAGCCTTTTCAGAGAAACGTCGAAAAAAAACCTTTTCGCTTTTTAATGGTAATTATGAGGATTTTAACATTAATTCAGGTAATTATGATGATTTCCATGATGATTCCTTTATTATTGAAAATAAAGATGGTAATTATGATGATAATATCAATGATAATGACAATAATAATAATAATGATAAAGTCATAATTATAATGATAATCTTAATTACTGTAATAATAGCAATGATTTACTCTATTCCAATAATTTCCATACTAATAATGGCAATAAAAATAATAATAACACCATTATCATTGTCATTATAGTTATTATTATTGTCACTATTATTTCTAAGATCATCATTATTGCTATTAAAAATAGCAATAATAATTAGCATAATAATTATCATAAAAGCAATAATGATTATAATAATAATGATAATCATGATGATAATGATTATAATTATAATAATCATAAAAATGATGACAGGAATGATAATAATGATGATAATAGTTATCATTCAGTACATTTATAATGAAATAAAGGCCAGAAGTAATAAAATCCCAAAAGTCGAAAAAACGGATAAATCTAGCGTATTTCAGCCTTTTCAGAGAAACGTCGAAAAAAAAAACTTTTTGCTTTTTAATGGTAACTATAAGGTTTTTATCATTAGTTCAGGTCATTATGATGAATTCCATGATGATTCCTTCATTATTGACAATAATGATGATAATTATGATGATAATGACAATGATAAAGACAATAATAATGATAATAATGATAAAGTCATAATTATAATGATGATTGATAATTACTGCAATAATAGCAATAATTAACTCTATTCCAATAATTTCCACACTAATAATGGCAATAGAAATAATAATATCATTATCATTGTCATTATAATTATTATTATTGTCATTATTATTTCTAAGATCATCATTATTGCTATTATCATCATATAAATAGTTATAATGATAAAAATAGCAATAATAATTAGCATAATAATTATTATAACTGCAATAATGATGATAATAATAATGATAATCATGATGATAATGAATATAATGATAATCATAAAAATGATGACAGTAATGATAATAATGATGATAATAATTATCATTCAGTCCATTTATAATGAAATAAAGTCCTGAAGTAATAAAGTCCCAAAAGTCGAAAAAAACGGCAAAATCTAGCGTATTACAGCCTTTTGAGAGAAACGTCGAAAAAAAACCTCTCCGGTTTTTAATGGTAATTATGAGGATTTTAACATTAATTCAGGTAATTATGATGACTTCCATGGTGATTCCTTTATTATTGGCAATAATGATGATAATTATGATGATAATTATGATGACAATGACAATGATAATGACAATAATAATGATAATAATGATAAAGTCATAATTATAATGATAATCTTGATAATTACTGCTAAAATAGCAATAATTCACTCTATTCCAATAATTTCCATACTGATAATGGCAATAGAAATAATAACATCATTATCATTGTCATTATAATTATTATTGTCATTATTATTTCTAAGATCATCATTATTGCTATTGTCATTATATAAATAGTTATAATGATACAAATAGCAATATTAATTAGCATAATATTTATTATAACTGCAATAATAATGATAATGATAATGATAATCATGATGATAATTACTATAATGATAATAATCATAAAAAATTATGATAGTAATGATAATAATGATGATAATTATCATTCAGTCCATTTATAATGAAATAAAGGCCAGAAGTAATAAAATCCCAAAATTCGAAAAAAAACGGCAAAATCTAGCGTATCACAGCCTTTTGAGAGAAACATCGAAAAAAAAACCTTTTCGCTTTTTAATGGTAATTATGAGGATTTTAACATTAATTCAGGTAATTATGATGACTTCCATGATGATTCCTTTATTATTGGCAATAATGATGATAATTGTGATGATAATGACAATGATAATGACATCATCATCATCATCCGGAGCTAACGCTGACGGGGGCGCATAGAAGAAGCTCGACAGGCCCCCACCATACTTTACAGCACTTTCAGTACCAGTATATAGGTTTGCTATTAGTTCAATAATCCTGTTGGAATTCCTCTCAGTCTCAAGATCTCCTAGAGTGATTCCCGATGTACAGTATCGAACGCCTTCTTGAGGTCGATGTAGGCTGCAAGTAACCCACGTCCGAACTCACGACGGCGCTCTACAATGACTCGAAGCGCAAGGATACGGTCTATTCTAGACTTACCAGGAGTGAATCCGGATTGCTCTGGCCTCTGATGCCTTAGTAGATGGTCTCTGATACGCCTCAGAAGGATGCGGGCAAGAACCTTGCCTGGTACACTGAGCAGTGTGATGCCGCGGTGATTGCTGCAGTCCCATCGGTCCCCCTTCCCCTTCCAGAGAGGGATGACCACACCCCTCAACAGGTCAGAGGGAACGGTACCGGACTGCCAAATGGCAGCCAGGACAGCATGCAATCCCCGCGCCATAGGTTCACCACCAGCCTTTAACAGTTCAAATGGGATGCCGCAGGGTGTACCCGCTGCTTTACCACTCTTCAGCTTAGAAATCGCCTCCCTAACCTCAGCTAGGGAGGGAGGGTCCTCGCTAATGGGTGGGTCCGGCGGAATCACGGCACTACCCACGTCCAAATTAACTGTTGGAGGGTTAACCTGATACAACTGCTCAAAGTATTCAGCCCAACGCTCCCTCACCGCAACAGGATCTGAGATAATCTGGCCACCCACTAAGCGAACTGCAGTCACCTGTGAAGAGAGCTTGGAGTTCAGTTTTCTCAGAGCTTGGTATGCTGGACGAAGGTCATTTACTAAGAAATGGCCTTCTACCTCCTCTGCAAGATTCCTAATAAACTGTTTCTTGTCCCTTCTTAAGAGAGACCGAGTTCTGAGAACGGTGCAAATCCCGATCCCCTGCCAGACGAGCCGCACGGCAAGCATCAGTGGCTTCCAGTATCTCCTGAGAGATTGAATTCTGTTTTGCTCTCGGGCGTTCTCCAATCGATTCTTGGGCTGCATCAAGCGTTTCACGCTTGAAGGTGTACCACAGAAGTACAGGGTCCGTCAGATTGTCAAGCGCTGTGAACCGATCAGAGATTGTCTCAGCAAACCTCTTAGCATACTCCCTCTCCTTCAGCCTGTCCAGATGAAACACCCTAGGGTGGTCATTGGGCCGCTGGGGAGTTTTGAAGTGTACCCGGAGGGTAGCCACAACTAATCTATGGTCAGTACCACAGAACTCAGCACTCCTGTACACCCTGCAGTTCTGGAGGATCCTCCAACGAGTGCTAAAGAGAATATGGTCGATCTCTTTGGTTGCATTACCCGCATCGCTGTACCATGTCCAACGATGTGGTTCTGGGCGCTGGTACCAGGAGCCAGAAATCCTCAATTTCTGGGATTTAGCAAAATCCCGGAAAAGGAGGGAATTCTCGCTGCCGGTATCAACTCCCGAACCATGAGGACCGACTGACATCTCATAGCCAGCTCGATCGCAGCCAGATACCGCATTGAAGTCACACAGAACAATACGAATATCTCGCCGGGGACAACTGTCTGCCACGGATGCAAGTTTGGCGTAGAACATCTCTTTCACATCAAGTTTACAAACATCGGTAGGAGCGTACACAGCAATAAGAGACATGAAGCTCAAAGACAGCCTCAGTCTCATCACCATTATACGCTCATCGACTGGAGTGACCTCTACCACCAAGGGCTGGAGCCTACCAGAGATAGCTATGGCTACTCCCTGGAGATGGTGACCATCGCTGCGGCCTGACCAGTAATAGGTGTAGCCACCTACACTGGTCGTGCCGCTGCCAGGTCTTCTCACCTCCGAGAGAGCAGCCATCCCTACTCTCAGCCTTCCCAGTTCTCTCGATAGCAGGGGTAACCGATCATCCTGACGTAAAGAGCGGACGTTCCAAGCCCCCACCCTGCCTGAAGTTAACCCTCGGGCAGTCGCTCCGGGTGGACGCCACCTCTACCACCTCCGCCGACGCTGCCCCACATAAAAGGCGGCAGGCTGCGGGACCCTTCATCCACCTGTGGGGGGGTTCGTAGGACTTTGCCAAACAAGCTTCATAATGGGCTGGCGGCTGCCAGGACGCAGACAGGACGAGGAGCTCCCGTTCCTATTCCGCGCCCCAGCAGTCACCCTCCCAACGGGGCCGGCAGCCCGCCTCTCTCGCTGGGTAGGAGGGATTTTACCCCTCCCCCCAGCATTTCCAATTAAGTGTGACGCTGCCAGTGGGTTATTCTCTGGGGGGAGGAGGACAGGCAAGGCCCACCTCCCTCGAGCCTCCCATTGACCCCAGGGGGCTTAGGGGCAGGAGTTAGTACAGGGCCAGGGCGTGTCCACACGCCGGTGGGCCATAACCCTGTACCTCTGGGGCCTCCTGCTGCTCCGAGATCCCTTACAGTTCAGCCTTGGACCGCAAGGTGCCAGTTTCCATAGGTGGCCACGAGGAGGCACTGGAGAAGTCTCGATGATGGAGAGGCTATGAACTGGCAGGGGAGAATTATGCAGCGCTGCTCCCTTTTTCGCACAAAGCTAGCCAGCGGTGGCAGCTACAAGCTAGAAGGCATGCAAGCACTAAACTCTATCTAGGCTACCACATCATCGCTTCACACCACCCTGTGCATGAAGTACCCACCCATTATAATTATGACAATAATAATGATAATAATGATAAAGTCATAATTATAATGATATTCTTGATAATTACTGCAATAATAGCAATAATTAATTCTATTCCAACAATCTCCATACTAATAATGGCAATAGAAATAATAATATCATTATCATTGTCATTATAAATATTATAATTGTCATTATTATTTCTAAGATCATCATTATTGCTATTATCATTATATAAATAGTTATAATGATAAAAACACCGATAATAATTAACATGATAATTATTATAACTGTAATAATGATGACAATAATAATGATAATCATGATGATAATGACTATAATGATAATAATCATAAAAATGATGACAGTAATGATAATAATGATAATAATTATAGTTCAGTCCATTTATAATGAAATAAAGGCCAGAAGTAATAAAATCCCAAAAGTCGAAAAAACGGCAAAATCTAGAGTATTACAGTCTTTTGAGAGAAACGTCGAAAAAAAACACTCACTTTTTAATGGTAATTATGAGGATTTTGACATTAATTCAGGTAATTATGATGATTTCCATGATGATTTCTTTATTATTGACAATAATGATGATAATTTTGATGATAATGACAATGATAATGACAATGATAATGACAATAATAATGATAATAATGATGGTCATAATTTTAATGATAATCTTGATGATTACTGCAATAATAGCAATAACTACCTCTATTCCAATAATTTCCATACTAATAATGGCAATAGAACTAATAATAACATCATTATCATTGTTATTATAATTAATATTATTGTCATTATTATTTCTAAGATCATCATTATTGCTATTATCATTATATAAATAGTTATAATAATAGAAATATCAATAATAATTAGGATAATAATTATTAAAGTTCCATTAATGATGATAATGATAATGAAAATCATGATGATAATGACTATAATGATAATAATTATAAAAATGATGACAGTAATGATAATAATAATGATAATAATTATCATTCAGTCCATTTATAATAAAATAAAGGCCAGAAGTAATAAAATCCAAAAAGTCGAAAAAACGGAAAAATCTAGCGTATTACAGCCTTTTGAGAGGAACGTCGAAAAAACCCTTTCCCCTTTTTAATGGTAATTAGGAGGATTTTGAAATTAATTCAGGTAATTTTGATGATTTCCATGATGATTCCTTATTTATTGACAATAATAATGATAATTATGATTATAATGACAATGACAATAATAATGATAAAGTCATAATCATAATGATAATCTTGATAATTACTGCAATAATAGCAATAATTAACTCCAATAATTCCAATAATTTCCATACTAATAATGGGAATAGAAATAATAACATCATTATCATTGTCATTATAATTATTATTATTGTCATTATTATTTCATTATTGCTATTATCATTATATAAATAGTTATAATGATAAAAATAACAATGATAATAAGCATAATAATTATTATAACTGCAATAATGATCATAATAATGATAATAATAATGATAATGACTATAATGATAATAATAATGATAATGACTATAATGATAATAATCATAAAAAAGATGACAGTAATGATAATAATGATGATAATAATTATCATTCAGTCCATTTATAATGAAATCAAGGCCAGAAGTAATAAAATCTCAAAGTCGAAAAAACGGCAAAATCTAGCGTATTCGCCTTTTAGGAGAAACTTCGAAAAATAACCTTTTCGTTTTTTAATGGTAATTATGAGGATTTTAACATTAATTCAGGTAGTTATGATGATGATTTTCCTTTATTATTGACAATAATGATGATAATTATGATGATAATGACAATGATAATGACATTAATATTGATAAAGTCATAATTATAATGATAATTTGATCATTACTGCAATAATAGCAATAATTAACTCTATTCCAATAATTTCCATACTAATGAGGGCAATAGAAATAAGAATAACATCATTATCATTGTCATTATAATTATTATTATTGTCATTATTATTTCTAAGATCATCATTATTGTTATTATCATTATATAAATATTTATAATGATAAAAATACCAACAATAATTGGCATAATAATTATCATAGCTGCAATAATGATGATAATGATAATGATAATCATGATGATAATGACTATAATGATAATAATAATAAAAATGATGACAGTAATGATAATAATGATAATTATCATTCAGTCTATTTATAATGAAATAAAGGCCAGAAGTAATAAAACCCATAAGGCCGAAAAAAAACGGCAAAATCTAGCGTATTACAGCCTTTTGAGAGAAACGTCGAGAAAAAAACTTTTTCCCTTATTAATGGTAATTATTAGGATTTTAACATGCATTCAGGTAATTATGAAGTCATAATTATAATGAAAATTGATAATTACTGCAATAATATCAATAATCAACTCTATTCCAATAATTCCATACTAATAATGGCAATAGAAATAATAATAACATTATTATCATTGTCATTATAATTATTATTATTGTCATTATTATTTTTAAGATCATCATTATTGCTATTATCATTATATAAATACTTATAATGATAAAAATAGATATAATAATTAGCATATTAATTAGTAAAACTGCAATAATGATGATAATAATAATGATAATCATGATGATAATGACTATAATGATAATAATAAAAATGATGACAGTAATGATAATAATGGTGATAATAATTATCATTCAGTCCATTTATAATGAAATAAACCCAGAAGCCTTTTGAGAGAAACGTCGAAAAAAAACTTTTCGCTTTTTAATGGTAATTATGAGGATTTTAACATTAATTCAGGTAATTATGATGATTTGCATAATGATTCCTTCATTATTGACAATATTGATGATAATTATTATAAGAATGACAATGATAATGACAATAATGATAATAATGATGAAGTCATAATTATAATGCAAATCTTGATAATTACTGTAATAATAACAATAATTAACCCTATCCCAATAATTTCCATACTAATAATGGCAATAGAAATAATAATAACATCATTATCATTATAATTATTATTGTTGTCATTATTATTTCAAAGATCTTCGTTATTTCAAGTATCATTATATAAATATTTATAATGATAAGAATTGCAATAATTATTAGCATAATAATTATTATAACTGCAATAATGATGATAATAATAATGATAATCATGATGATAATGACTATAATGATAATAATCATAAAAATGATGACAGTAATGATAATAATGATGATAGTAATTATCATTCTGTCCATTTATAATGAAATAAAAACCAGAAGTAATAAAATCCCAAAAGTCGAAAATAAAAGGGAAAATCTATCGTATTACAGCCTTTAAGAGAAACGCCGAAAAAAACCTTTTCTGCTTTTTTAATGGTAATTATGAGGATTTTAACATTAATTCAGGTAATTATGATGATTTCCATGATGATTCCTTTATTACTGACAATAATAATTATGATGATAATGACAATGATAATAACAATAATAATGATAATAATGATAAAGTCATAATTATAATGATAATCTTGATAATTACTGCAGTAATAGTAATAATTAACTCCATTCCAATAATTTTCATGCTACTAATGGCAATAGAAATAATAATAACATCATTATCATTGCCATTATAATCATTATTATTGTCAATTTTATTTCTAAGATCATCCTTATTGCTATTATCATTATATAAATAGTTATAATCATAAAAATAGCAATGATAATTCTTATAACTGCAATAATGATGATAATAATAATGATAATCATGATGATAATGACTATAATGATAATGATCATAAAAAAGATGACAGTAATAATTGTCCATTTATAATGAAATAAAGGCTAGAAGTAATAATATCCCGAAAGTTGAGAGAAACGTCGAAAAAAAACCTTTTCGCTTTTTAATGGTAATTAGGAGGATTTAAAAATTAATTCAGGGTATTATGATGATTTCCATGATGATTCCTTTATTATTTACAATAATGATGATAATTATGATGATAATGACAATGATAATGACAATGATAATGATAATAATGATAAAGTCATAATCATAATGATAATCTTGATAATTGCTGCAATAATAGCAATAATTAACTCTATTCCAATAATTTCCATACTAATAAGGGCAATAGAAATAACAATATTATCATTGTCATTATAATTATTATTATTGACATTATTATTTCTTATATCATCATTATTGCTATTATCATTATATAAATAGTTATAATGATAAAAATAGCAATAATAATTAGCATAATAATTATAATAATTGCAATAATGAAGATAATAATGATAATCATGATGATAATGACAATAATGATAATCATGATGATAATGACTATAATGATAATAATAATAAAAATGATGACAGTAATGATGATAATAATTATCATTCAGTCCATTGATAATAAAATAAAGGCCAAAATTAATAAAATCCCAAAAGTCGAAAAAAACGGCAAAATCTAGCCTTTTCAGAGAAACGTCGAAAAAAACCTTTTCGCTTTTTAATGGTAATTATGAGGATTTTAACATTAATTCAGGTAATTATGATGATTTCCATGATGATTCCTTTATCATTGACAGTAATGAGGATAATTATGATGATAATGACAATGATAATGACAATAATAATGATAATAATGATAAAGTCAATTATAATGATAATCTTGATATTTACTGCAATAATAGGAATAATTAACTCTATTCCAATAATTTCCATACTAATAATGGCAATAGAAATAATAGTAACATCATTATCATTGTCATTATAATTATTATTATTGTCATTATTATTTCTTAGATCATCATTATTGCTATTATCATTATATGAATAGTTATAATGATAAAAATAGCAATAATAATTAGCATACTAATTATTATAACTGCAATTATGATAACAATAATAATGATAATCATGATGATAATGACTATAATGATAATAATCATAAAAATGATGACAGTAATGCTAATAATGATGATAACTATCATTCAGTTAATTTATAATGAAATAAAGGCCAGAAGTAATAAAATCCCAAGTCGAAAAACGGCATATTCTAACGTATTACAGCCTTTTCAGAGAAACGTCGAGAAACAACCTTTTCGCTTTTTTTATGGTAATTATGAGGATTGTAACAAAAATGATGATAATAATAATGATAATCAGGATGATAAGGACTATAATGATAATAATCATAAAAATGATGACAGTAATGATGATAATGATGTTAATAATTATCATTCAGTCCATTTATAATGAAATAAAGGCCAAAAGTAATATAATCCCAAAAGTCAAAAAAAAAGAAAAATCAAGCGTATGACAGCCTTTTGAGAGAAACGCCGAGGAAAACCCTTTTCGCTATGTAATGGTAATAATTAGGATTTTAACATGAATTCAGGTAATTATGATGATTTCCATGATGATTCCTTTATTATTGACAATAATGATGATAGTTATGATGATAATGACAATGATAATGACAATAATAATGATAAAGTCATAATTATAATGATAATCTTGATAATTACTGCAATAATAGCAATAATGAACTCTATTTCAATAATTTCCATACTAATAATTGCAATAGAAATAATAATATCATTATCATTGTCATTTTAATGGTAATTATGAGAATTTCAACACCAATTCAGGTAATTATGATGATTTCCATCACGATTCCTTTATTATTGACAATAATGATGATAATTATGATGATAATGACAATGATAATGAATATAATAATGATATAGATGAATTCATTATTATAATGTAAATCTCGATAATTACTGAAATAATAGCAATAATTAACTCTATTCCAATAATTTCTATACAAACATGGCAATAGAAATAATAATAACATCATTATCATTGTCATTATAATTATTATTATTGTCATTATTATTTCTAAGATCATCATTATTGCTATTATCATTACATAAATCGTTATAATAATAAAATATCAATAACAATTAGGATAATAATTATTATAACTGCAATAATGATGATAATAATAATGGTAGCAATGATGAAAATGACTTTAATGATAATAATCATCAAAAAGATGACAGTAATGATAATAATGATGATAATAATTATCATTCACTCTATTTATATGGAAATAAAGGCCAGAAGTAATAAAATCCACAATTATAATTATATAAATAGTTATAATGATAATAATATCAATAATAATTAGCATAATCATTATTATGACTGTATTAATGATGATAATAATAATGATAATCATGATGATAATGACTATAATGATAATAATCATAAAAATGATGACAGTAATGAAAATAATGATGAAAATTATCATTCAGTCCATTTATAATGAAATAAAGGCCAGAAGTAATATAATCCCAAAAGTCGAAAAAAATGGCAAAATCTGGCGTATTACAGTATTTTAAGAGAAACGTCGAAAAAAACCCTTCTCGCTTTTTAATGGTAATTATGAGGATTTTAACATTAATTCGGGTAATTATGATGATTTCCAAGATGATTTCTTAATTATTGACAGTAGTGATGATGATGATTATGATGATAATGACAATAATAATGACAATAATAATGATAATAATGATAAAGTCATAATTATAATGATAATCTTGATAATTACTGCAATAATAGCAATAATTAACTCTATTCTAATAATTTCCAAACTAATAATGGTAATAGAAATAATAATAACATCATTATCATTGTCATTATAATTATTATTTTTGTCATTATTTTTTCTAAGATCACTATTGCTATTATCATTTTATAAATAGTTATAATGATAAAAATAGCAATAATAATTAGCAAAATAATTATAACTGCAATAATGATAATAATAATGATTTCGCTTTTTAATGGTAATTATGAGGATTTTAACATTAATTCAGGTAATTATGACGATTTCCATGATGATTCCTTTAGCATTGAATATAATCATGATAATTATGATGATAATGACAATGATAATGACAATAATAATGATAATGAAGATAAAGTCATAATTATAATAATAATAATGTTGATAATTACTGCAATAATAGCAATAATTATTTCTATTCCAATAATTTCCATACTAATAATGGCAATAGAAATAATAACATCATTATCATTATAATTATTATTAGTGTCATTATTATTTCTAAGATCATCGTAATTGCTATTATCATTATATAAATAGTTATGATTATAAAAATAGCAATAATAATTAGCATAATAATTACTATAACTGCAATAATGATAATAATAATGATAATCATGATGATAATGACTCTAATGATAATAATCATAAAAATGATGACAGTAATGATAACATTGACTATAATTATAATTCAGTTCATTTATAATGAAATATAGGCCAGAAGTAATGAAATCCCAAAAGTCGAAAAAACGGTAAAATCTAGAGTATTACAGCCTTTTCAGAGAAAAGTCGAAAAAATAACCCTTTTCGCTTTTTAATGGTAATTATGAGGATTTTAAAATTAATTCAAGTAATTCTGATGATTTCCATGATGATTCCTTTATTATAGACAATAATGATGATAATTATGATGATAATGACAATGATAATGACAATAATAATGATAACAATGATAAAGTCATAATTGTAATGTTAATATTGATAATTACTGTAATAATAGCAATAATTAACTCTATTCCAATAATTTCCAAACTAATAATGGCAATAGAAATAATAATAACATCATTATCATTGTCATTATAATTATTATTATTGTCATTATTATTTCTAAGATCATCATTATTGCTATTATCATTATATAAATAGTTATTATGATTGAAATAGCAATAGTAATTAGCATAATTATAATAACTGCATTAATGATGATAATAGTAATGATAATCATGATGATAATGAAAATAATGATGATAATAATAAGAAATGATGACAGTAATGATAATAATGATGATAATTAAAATTTAGTCCAATGAAATAAAGGGCAGACGTAATAAAATCCCATAAGTCGAAAAAAACGGCAAAATTTAGCGTATTACAGCCTTTTCACAGAAACGTCGAAAAAAAATCACTTTTTAATGGTAATTATAAGGATTTTAACATTAATTCAGGTAATTATGATGATTTCAATGATGATTCCTTTATTAATGACAATAATGATGATAATTATAATGATTATGACAATGATAATGACAATAATAATGATAATAATGATAAAGTCATAATTATAATGAAAATCTTAATTACTGCAATAATGGCAATAATTAATTATTGTCATGATAATTACAATGATAATGACTATAATAACGATAATAATGATAAAGTCATAATCATAATGATAATTGATAATTATTGCAATAATTGCAATAATTAACTCTATTCTAATAATCTCCATACTAATAAAGGCAATAGAAGTAATAGTAACATCATCATCATTGTCATTATATTTATCATTATCATTATTATATCTAAGATCATTATTACTATTGTCATTATAGAAATAGTTATAATGATAAAAATAGCAATAATAATTAGCATAATGATTAGTATAACTGCAATAATGATGATAATAATAATGGTAATCATGATGATAATGACTATAATAATAATAATCATAAAAATGATGACAGTAATGATAATGATGATGCTAATAATTATCATTTAGTCCATTTATAATAAAATAAAGGCCAGAAGTAATAAAATCCCAAAAGTCGAAAAGACGGCAAATTCTAGCGTATTACAACCTTTTGAGAGGAACGATAAAAAAAAAAACCTTTTCGCTTTTTAATGGTAATTATGAGGATTTTAACATTTACATAGGTAATTATGATGATTTCCATGATGATACCTTTATTAATGACAGTAATGATGATAATTAAGATGATAATGACAATGATAATGACAATAATAATGATAATAATTATAAAGTCATGATTATAATGATGATCTTTATAATTACTGAATAGTTGCAATAATTAACTCTAATCCAATAATTTCCATACTAATAATGGCAATAGAAATAATAATAACATCATTATCCTAGTCATTATAATTATTATTATTGTCATTATTATTTCTAAGATCATCATTATTGCTATTATCATTATATAAATATTTATAATGATAAAAATAGCAATAATAATTAGCATAATAATTATTGTAACTGCAATAATGATGATAATAATAATGATAATCATGATGATAATGAAAATAATGATAATAATCATAAAAATGATGACAGTAATGATAATAATGATGATAATAATTATAATTCAGTCCATTTATAATGAAATAAAGCCCAGAAGTAATTATATCCCAAAAGTCGAAAAAACGGCAAATCTAGAGTATTACAGCCTTTTGAGGGAAACGTCGAAAAAAAACCTTTTTGCTTTTTAATAGTAATTATTTGGATTTTAACATTAATTCAGGTAATTATAATGATTTCCATGATGATTCCTTTATTATTGACAATAATTATGATAGTTATGATGATAATGACAATGATAATGACAATAATAATGAAAATAATGATAAAGTCATAATTATAATGATAATCTTAATTAATGTAATAATAGCAATTATTTCAAAGATCATCATTATTGCTATTATCATTATATAAATAGTTATAATGATAAAATTAGCAATAATAATTAGCATAATAATTATTATAACTGCAAAAATGATGATAATAATAATGACAATAATCATAAAAATGATGACAGTAATGATTATAATGATGATAATAATTATCATTCAGTCCATTTATAATGAAATAAAGGCCAGAAGTAATAAAATCCCAAAAAACGAAAAAAACGGCAATATCTAACATTAATTCAGGTAATCATTATAATTTCCATGATTAATCCTTTTTTATTGACAATAATCATGATAATCATGATGATAATGACAATTATGATGATAATAATGATGATAATAATGATAGTCATAATTATAATGATAATCTTGATAATTACTGCAATAATAGCAATAATTAACTCTATTCCAATAATCTCCATACTAATCATGGAAATAGAAATAATAATATTATCATTGTCATTATAATTATTATTATTATCATTAATATTTCTAAGATCATCGTTATATCTATTATCATTATATAGATAGTTATAATGATAAAAATAGCAATAATAATTAGCATAATAATTATTATAATTGCAATAATGATGATAATAATAATGATAATCATGACGACAATGACTATAATGATAATAATCATAAAAATGATGACGGTAATGATGATAATGATGATATTAATTATCATTCAGTCCATTTATAATGAAATAAGGACCAGAAGTAATAAAATCCCAAAAGTCGAAAAAACGGCAAAATCTAGCGTATTACAGCCTTTTGAGAGAAACGTCTAAAAAAAACCCTTTTCGCATTTTGATGGTAATTATAAGGATTTTAACATTGATTCAGGTAATCATGATGATTTCCATGATGATTCCTTTATTATTGACAATAATGATAATTAAGATGATAATTACAATGATAATGACAAAAATAATGATAATAATGATAAAGTCATAATTGTAATGATAATCTTCATAATTA
>NC_091583.1:6723574-6724884 GCF_042767895.1 Penaeus vannamei | reverse complement strand
TATATATATACATATATATATATATATATATATATATATATATAAATAGATAGATATAGATATATATATACATATATATATATGTATATATTTATATATATACATATATATACATATATATATATATTTATTTATTTATTCATTTATATATATATGTATATATATATATATATATATATATATATATATATATATATATATATATATATATATATATATATATATATATATATATATATATATATATATATATATATATATATATGCATATATATATACATATATATATATATATATATATATATATATATATATATATATATATATATATATATATATATGCAGATATATATATATATATATATATATATATATATATATATATATATATATATATATATATATATATATATATATATATATATATATATATATATATATATATATATATATATATATATATATATATATATATATATATATATATATATATATATATATATATATATATATATATATATATATATATATATATATATATATATATATATATATATATATATATATATATATATATATATATATATATATATATATATAAATATACCTGGATATTTATAAATAAATATATATATATATATATATATATATATATATATATATATATATATATATATATATATATATATATATATATATATATATATATATATATATATATATATATATATATATATATATATATATATATATATATATATATATATATATATATATATATATATATATATATATATATATATATATATATATATATATATATATATATATATATATATATATATATATATATATATATATATATATATATATATATATATATATATATATATATATATATATATATATATATATATATATATATATATATATATATATATATATATATATATATATATATATATATATATATATATATATATATATATATATATATATATATATATATATATATATATATATATATATATATATATATATATATATATATATATATATATATATATATATATATATATATATATATATATATATATATATATATATATATATATATATATATATATATATATATATAAATATACCTGGATATTTATAAATAAATATATATATATATATATATATATATGTATATATATACATATATATATATATATATATATATATATATATATATATATATATATATATATATATATATATATATATATATATATATATATATATATATATATATATATATATATATA
>NC_091583.1:6713574-6716074 GCF_042767895.1 Penaeus vannamei | reverse complement strand
GCCAGAAGTAATAAAATCCCAAAAGTCGAAAAAACGGCAAAATCTAGGCTTATGAGAGAAGTAATGATAATAATGATGACAATATGAATATAATTCAGTCCATTTATAATGAAATAAAAGCTAGAAGTAATAAAATCCCAACAGTCGAAAAAAACGGTAAAATCTAGCGTACAGCCTTTTCAGAGAAACTATGAAAAAAAAAAACCTTTTCCCTGTTTTAATGGTAATTATGAGGATTTTTATATTAATTCAGGTAATTATGATGATTTCCATGATAATTCCTTTATAATTGACAATAATGATGACTATAATGATGATAATGATAATGATAATGACAATAAGAATGATAATGATAAAGTCATAATTATATTGATAATCTTGAGAATTACTTCAATAATAGCAATAATTAACTCTATTCCAATAATTTCCATACTACTAATGGCAATAGAAATATCATTATCATTGTCATAATTCTTATTATTGTCATTATTATTTCTAAGATCATCATTTTTGCTATTATCATTATATAAATAGTTATAATGATAAAAATAGCAATAATTATTATCATAATAATTATTATAATGACGATAATAATGATAATCATGATGGTAATGACAATAATGATAATAACCATAAAAATGATGACAGTAATGATAATAATGACGATAATAATTATCATTCAATCCATTTACAATTAAATAAATGCCAGAAGTAATAAAATTCAATAAATCGAAAAAACGGCAAAATATGGAATATTACAGCCTTTTGAGAGCAAAATCGAAAAAAACTCTTTTCGCTTTTTAATGCTAATTATGAGGATTTTAACATTAATTCAGGTAATTATGATGATTTCGATGATGATTCCTTTATCATTGACAATAATGATGATAATTATGATGATAATTACAATAATAATGATAAAGTCATGATTATAATGATAATCTTGATAATTACTGCAATAATAGCAATAATTAACTCTATTCCAATAATTTCCATACTAATAATGGCAATAGAAATAATAATAACATTATCATTATTACCATTATAATAATTATTGTCATTATTATTTCTAAGATCATCTCTATTGCTATTATCAATATATAAATAGTTATAATGATAAAAATAGATATAATAATTAGCGTAATAATTATTATAACTGCAATAATGACGATAATAATAATGATAATAGTGATGATAGTGACTATAATGATAATAATAAAAAAGATGACAATAATGATAATAATGATGATAATTATTATTCAGTCCATTTATAATGAGATAAAGGCCAGAAAAAATAAAATACCATAAGTCGAAAAAATGGCAAAATCTCGCGTATTACAGTCTTTTGAGAGAAACGTCGAAAAAAAACCCTTTTCGATTTTTAATGGTAGTTCTGAGGATTTTAACATTAAGGTAATTATGATTATTTCCATGATAATGCCTTTATTATTGACAATAATGATAATTATGAGATTAAAGACAATGATAATGATAATAATGATAAAGACATAATTATAATGATAATCTTGGTAATTACTGCAATAATAGAAATAGTTAACTCTATTCCAACAATTTCTATATTAATAATATCAATAGAAATAATAACATTATCATTACCATTATAATAATATTCATTGTCATTATTATTTCTAAGATCATCATTACTATTATCAATATATAAGTAGTTATAACGATAATGATACACACACACACACACACACACACACACACACACACACACACACACACACACACACATTTATATATATATATATATATATATATATATATATATATATATATATATATATATATATATATATATATATATATATATATATATATATATATATATATATATATATATATATATATATATATATACACACACATTTATATATATATATATATATATATATATATATATATATATATATATATATATATATATATATATATATATATATATATATATATATATATATATATATATATATATATATATATATATATATATATATATATATATATATAGTCGAAAAAACGGCAAAATCTAGCGTACAGCCTTTTCATAGAAACTCTGAAAAAAAACCTTTTCCCTGTTTAAATGGTAATTATGAGGATTTTTATATTAATTCAGGTAATTATGATTTCCATGATAATTCCTTTATTATTGACAATAATGATGACTATAATGATAATGATAATGATAATGACAATAAGAATGATAATGATAGTCATAATTATATTGATGATCTTGAGAATTACTTCAATAATAGCAATAATTAACTCTATTCCAATAATTTCCATACTACTAATGGCAATAGAAATAATATCATTATCATTGTCATTATAATTCTTATTATTGTCATTATTATTTCTAAGATCATCATTTTTGCTATTATCATTATATAAATAGTTATAATGATAAAAATAGCAATAATTATTGTCATAATAATTATTATAACTGCAATAATGACGATAATAATAATAATCATGA
>NC_091583.1:6699632-6702132 GCF_042767895.1 Penaeus vannamei | reverse complement strand
CAGAGGGGCATCACGCGCTGCTGTGCCGTTTAATATAACTGCTAACGCAAAATTGGTTCCCCCATTTCAAGAGAATGCTGTTGACAATTACCTTCGATATTTTAAGAAAATAGTAATTAGTTCTGATTGGCCTAAAGAACAATAGACGGTGCTGCTTCAATCTGTCCTCACTGGTAAAGCTCAAGAAATTTACATGTCAATGTCCGTGACGGATTTTCGTGACTATGATCAAGTAAAGACGGCTGTGTTAAAAGGATACGGGAGCCTACCGCTTAAAGTTCCGTAATCTGTGGAAAAGGGACAATCAGAGCTTTTTAGATTTTGCCAGAGATAGATAGTTTGCTTGCTTGTTGGTGTGAGAGTGAGAAAGTAGATAATAATTATAAATTATATCAACTGATTCTTGTAGAAGAATTTAAGAAATGTCTACCTGACCGCATTAAAATGTATTTAAATGAAAACAGGGTAAAAGTGTTAGATGAAGCTGCCAGAATGGTAAAGGATTGTGCTTTGATCCACAGAAATGTTGAGGGTCCAAAGAGTACTGTAAAACCACAACCCACTCCTCCGACAGGTAAGAATGAGTTTAAAGGTGATAAGAGAGAGACCGCCAGTCCTGCTCATGACTCAAGTTATGATAAAAAGCAATCAGATGCTTTAATTGCAAGTTGTTGGGTCATACTATCAGCAATTGCTGGTTCTTAAAAAAAAAAGAAATCCAAGGACTTTTCCGTAGCTTTTGCCAGTACTAGATTTAAGGATGTAAAAAGTCCAGTAGATGTTAATTTGCTTCTTGATACAGATAGATTTATGAATGTAAGGGATGAATTCAGGCAGTTTTGCTCAGAAGGAAGTGCATCCCTGGTTGGTAATGAAAGTGATGAGAAGCCTTTAGTATTATCAAGAGATACAGCGGCGTTACAGTCACTGCTCTTGGAAGGTGTATTGCCGCTACGGGGAAAACTTCGGACACTAATGTCATCATAGCCGGTATTAAGTGTGGGCATCTGATTGCTCCGTTATATAAGGTTCATCTAAAATCTAATTTTTGAGATAAAGAAGTAATTGTGGGTGTTACCTAAATTTCCCATTGGCAAATGACTTGGCAGGAGAGAAGGTTTTTGCTAAACCCCAAATTAATGTAGCAATTCTAAATACTCCAGACCTAAACAACGGAGAACAGCTTGCAGAAAATGACATGGGCATGATCCCTGCCTGCACGGTCACGAGGGCCATGCGGGTGGCTGGGCGTGTTGGGCTCGAACCTCCCACGGTAGCTAGTGCGAGTCAGTGCTTATTTGATGACAAGGTATGTGGGGATGAAAGGGACGTGAGAGGTGACGACAGAACTGCATTACTATGACACGAGACTGATGCTAGTGAGGACCTAGCTAAGTGTCTTCCCCGTCGATAAAGGGAAGCATAGAAAAAAAAAATGTGACGCAGAACTGTGTAAGATTGCTGAATTAGCCGGGTCAGAAAGTGAGGTGTCAGATATACCTGTGGGTTATTATAAGAAAGGTGGCGTCTTGGTGAGAAAATGGAGGATTCGCCACGTGGGCGCGGGAGACGAGTGGCACGTGGTACACCAGGTCGTTGTTCCAACATCCTATAGGTCACAGATCCTTAGTCTTGCTCATGATTCACCATTATCAGGTCATATGGGTATTAACAAAATAATGAATCATTTCTATTGGCCGGGGTTACATAGAGATGTGAATTATTGTAAATTGTGTCATCAGTACTAGGTCGTGGGAAAACCTAACCGGAAGATCCCTGTGGCGCCTTTATATTCGATTCCTGCGATCTCTGAACCCTCTAGTCACGCAATATTTATAGACTGTGTTGGCCCGCTTCCGAAGACAAAGTCCGGTAATAATTACCTCCTCACTATCATGTGTTCTTCTACTCGATATCCTGAGGCGATCCCATTGCGTAAGATCAGTAGAAGGGCAATAATCAAATAACTCACGAAATTTTTCTGTAAATACGGGTTACCGAGGGTGATCCAGGCCGATCAACGCAGTAACTTCCTCTCTAAGGCGTTCCAGGCATCCATGCGACGGATGGGCGTACATCATCAAGTGTCAAGCGCCTACCACCTAGAGTCGCAGAGCACGCTGGAGAGATTCCACCAAACACTGAAAAACATGGTACGCATTTAGTCATGAGACGGACGAGCAGTGGGATGAAATGGTTCCGCTGCTGTTGTTTGCTGCTAGAGAGTGTGTGCAGGATACTCTGGGATTTAGCCCATTTGAACTTGTGTTCGGCCATGAGGTAAGAGGCCCACTAAAGATGTTGAAAGAAAGATGGTTAAATAATGATGATAAGTCCGATATATTGAACCATGTAATGGACTTTCGATTAAAACTACACAGAGTATGTGAACTGGCAAGAGTGAACCTCGGTGAAGCCCAGTGACGGATGAAGACGCGGTACGACAGAGATGCTCAGTCACGATCTGTTTCACCTGGAGAACGCAATAAACGGCCTAGCA
>NC_091583.1:6637132-6657132 GCF_042767895.1 Penaeus vannamei | reverse complement strand
ACACACACACACACACACACACACACACACACACACACACACACACACATATATATATATATATATATATATATATATATATATATATATATATATATATATATATATATATATATATATATATACATATATATATATATATATATATATATATATATATATATATATATATATATATATATATATATTAAAGTATGTTGATTTAAAAAAATAATAATAATACGGGTTTATAAATTCAATAATTAGTATTCCCTCCCTCTGCCGCTAAAATAGCTTTCAAGCATCGTGGCATGGGCGCCACTTGTTCAGTTACCATCTTTTGCCCTTCATTGCTGTGCAGCCGTTCCGATGCGTGCAATGTGCATGTACCTGGCCATAGCTGTTCAAACATGTTCGATGGGATTTAATCTGATGATTAAGGCGAATGTGGCAACATAACAATCTCGGGGTGTGCCGAATCCACGCCTTCATCACATTTAATGTGTGAATGGGACGGTCATCCTAGATTAGGAAACAAGGCTGTCATCTCCTTTTTCCCACTTTGGGAAGTGACGTCACAAATTGCTGACTGGCCAACGGGAATGCCGCCGCCTGGCACAAAGGTGCGTTGAATCTGACCTATACTTAATTCAAGACACGACGCTGTGGGAATCAAATCCGGAACGTGTATACAATAGAACGACTATCTTTCTCCCCCCCCCCCTTTCTCTCCCTCACTCTTTCTCGCTCGCTCCAACTTTCTCTCAGAATAATGTCTGGGTTCTGTGCAATGTATGTATTGCACAGTTTATGTCGTCTTGTGTGCCAATGTAGGACGTTATGATAAATTATTTTTAGATTTATTTTGCTGATTTGGTTGTGGGTCGAGTTGTTTCAGCATACTCGTTTTTGATTCCCTTTAACTTATGTCGTCACTTTTGAGGTCACTTCCTCCAAGATAACTTCCTCGGGGTTTAGCTCCTCCAAGATCACTTCCTCCAAGATCCCTTCCTCGGGGGTTTGGCTCCTCCGAGGCCACTTCCTCCAAGATCACTTCCTCGGGGGTTAGTTCCTCCGAGGCCACTTCCTCCAAAAACACTTCCTCGGGGTTTAGCTCCTCCGAGGTCACTTCCTCCAAGAACACTTCCTCGGGGTTTAGCTCCTCCGAGGTCACTTCCTCCAAGAACACTTCCCCGGGGTTTAGCTCCTCCGAGGTCACTTCCTCCAAGAACACTTCCTCGGGGTTTAGCTCCTCCGAGGTCACTTCCTCCAAGAACACTTCCTCGGGGTTTAGCTCCTCCGAGGTCACTTCCTCGGGGTTTAGCTCCTCCGAGGTCACTTCCTCGGGGTTTAGCTCCTCCGAGGTCACTTCCTCGAGGTTTAGCTCCTCCGAGGTCACTTCTTCCAAGATCACTTCCTCGGGGTTCAGCTCCTCCGAGGTCACTTCCTCTAAGATCACTTCCTCGGGGTTCAGCTACTCCGAGGTCACTTCCTCGGGGTTTAGCTCCTCCGAGGTCACTTCCTCTAACATCACTTCCTCGGGGTTTAGCTCCTCCGAGGTCACTTCCTCCAAGAACACTTTCTCGGGGTTTAGCTCCTCCGAGGTCACTTCCTCCAAGAACACTTTCTCGGGGTTTAGCTCCTCCGATGTCACTTCCTCGGGGTTTAGCTCCTGCGAGGTCACTTCCTCGGGGTTTAGCTCCTCCGAGGTCACTTCCTCGGGGTTGAGCTCCTCCGAGGTCACTTCCTCAAAGATCACTTCCTCGGGGTTTAACTCCTCCGAGGTCACTTCCTCCAAGATCCCTTCCTCGGGGGTTTAGCTCCTCCGAGGTCACTTCCTCGGGGTTTAGCTCCTCCGAGGTCACTTCCTCGGGGTTTAGCTCCTCCGAGGTCACTTCCTCGGGGTTTAGCTCCTCCGAGGGCACTTCCTCCAAGATCACTTCCTCGGGGGTTTAGCTCGTCCAAGGTCACTTCCTCCAAGAACACTTCCTCGGGGTTTAGCTCCTCCGAGGTCACTTCCTCGGGGTTTAGCTCCTGCGAGGTCACTTCCTCGGGGTTTAGCTCCTCCGAGGTCACTTCCTCGGGGTTGAGCTCCTCCGAGGTCACTTCCTCAAAGATCACTTCCTCGGGGTTTAACTCCTCCGAGGTCACTTCCTCCAAGATCACTTCCTCGGGGTTTAGCTCCTCCGAGGTCACTTCCTCGGGGTTTAGCTCCTCCGAGGTCACTTCCTCGGGGTTTAGCTCCTCCGAGGCCACTTCCTCCAAGATCACTTCCTCGGGGGTTTAGCTCGTCCAAGGTCACTTCCTCCAAGAACACTTCCTCGGGGTTTAGCTCCTCCGAGGTCACTTCCTCGGGGTTTAGCTCCTCTGAGGTCACTTCCTTGGGGTTTAGCTCCTCCGAGGTCACTTCCTCCAAGAACACTTCCTCGGGGTTTAGCTCCTCCGAGGTCACTTCCTCGGGGTTTAGCTCCTCCGAGGTCACTTCCTCGGGGTTTAGCTCCTCTGAGGTCACTTCCTTGGGGTTTAGCTCCTCCGAGGTCACTTCCTCCAAGAACACTTTCTCGGGGTTTAGCTCCTCTGAGGTCACTTCCTTGGGGTTTAGCTCCTCCGAGGTCACTTCCTCGGGGTTTAGCTCCTCCGAGGTCACATCCTCCAAGAACATTTACTCGGGGTTTAGCTCCTCCGAGGTCACTTCCTCGGGGTTTAGCTCCTCCGAGGTCACTTCCTCCAAGAACACTTTCTCGGGGTTTAGCTCCTCCGAGGTCACTTCCTCGGGGTTCAGCTCCTCCAAGGTCACATCCTCCAAGAACATTTACTCGGAGTTTAGCTCCTCCAAGGTCACTTCCTCCAAAAACACTTCCTCGGGGTTTAGCTCCTCCAAGGTCACTTCCTCCAAAAACACTTCCTCGGGATTTAGCTCCTCCAAGGTCACTTCCTGCAAGATCACTTCCTCGGGGTTTAGCTCCTCCAAGGTCACTTCCTCCAAGAACACTTCCTCGGGATTTAGCTCCTCCAAGGTCACTTCCTGCAAGATCACTTCCTCTCGGTTTAGCTCCTCCGAGGTCACTTCCTCCAAGAACACTTCCTCGGGGTTTAGCTCCTCCGAGGTCACTTTCTCGGGGTTTAGCTCCTCAGAGGTCACTTCCTCCAAGATCACTTCCTCGGCCTATTCCCCGGAGTTTAGCTCCTCCGAGGTAACTTCCTCCAAGATCACTTTCTCGGGGTTTAGCTCCTCCAAGGTCACTTCCTCCAAGAACACTTCCTCGGGGTTTAGCTCCTCCGAGGTCACTTCCTCGGGGTTTAGCTCCTCCGAGGTCACTTCCTCCAAGATCACTTCCTCGGGGTTTAGCTCCTCCGAGGTCACTTCCTCCAAGAACACTTCCTCGGGGTTTAGCTCCTCCGAGGTCACTTCCTCCAAGAACACTTCCTCGGGGTTCAGCTCCTCCGAGGTCACTTACTCGGGGTTTAGCTCCTCCGAGGTCACTTCCTCGGGGTTTAGCTCCTCCAAGATCACTTCCTCGGGGTTTAGCTCCTCCGAGGTCACTTCCTCGGGGTTTAGCTCCTCCAAGGTCACTTCCTCCAAGATCACTTTCTCGGGGTTTAGCTCCTCCGAGGTCACTTCCTATAAAACCACTTTCTCGGGGTTTAGCTCCTCCGAGGTCACTTCCTCGGGGTTTAGCTCCTCCAAGGTCACTTCCTCCAAGATCACTTTCTCGGGGTTTAGCTCCTCCGAGGTCACTTCCTATAAAACCACTTTCTCGGGGTTTAGCTCCTCAGAGGTCACTTCCTCCAAGATCACTTCCTCGGCCTATTCCCCGGAGTTTAGCTCCTCCGAGGTAACTTCCTCCAAGATCACTTTCTCGGGGTTTAGCTCCTCCAAGGTCACTTCCTCCAAGATCACTTTCTCGGGGTTTAGCTCCTCCGAGGTCACTTCCTATAAAACCACTTTCTCGGGGTTTAGCTCCTCCGAGGTCACTTCCTCGGGGTTTAGCTCCTCCAAGGTCACTTCCTCCAAGATCACTTTCTCGGGGTTTAGCTCCTCCGAGGTCACTTCCTATAAAACCACTTTCTCGGGGTTTAGCTCCTCAGAGGTCACTTCCTCCAAGATCACTTCCTCGGCCTATTCCCCGGAGTTTAGCTCCTCCGAGGTCACTTCCTCCAATATCACTTCCCCGGTGTTTAGCTCCTCCGAGGTCACTTCCTCCAAGATCACTTTCTCGGGGTTTAGCTCCTCCGAGGTCACTTCCTCCAAGAACACTTCCTCGGGGTTTAGCTCCTCCGAGGTCACTTCCTCGGGGTTTAGCTCCTCCGAGGTCACTTCCTCGGGGTTTAGCTCCTCCGAGGTCACTTCTTCCAAGAACACTTCCTCGGGGTTTAGCTCCTCCGAGGTCACTTCCTCCAAGATCACTTTCTCGGGGTTTAGCTCCTTCGAGGTCACTTCCTCGGGGTTTAGCTCCTCCGAGGTCACTTCCTCCAAGATCACTTCCTCGGGGTTTAGCTCCTCCGAGGTCACTTCCTCCAAGAACACTTCCTCGGGGTTTAGCTCCTCCGAGGTCACTTCTTCCAAGAACTCTTTCTCGAGGTTTAGCTCCTCCGAGGTCACTTCTTCCAAGAACTCTTTCTCGAGGTTTAGCTCCTCCGAGGTCACTTCTTCCAAGAACACTTCCTCGGGGTTTAGCTCCTCCGAGGTCACTTCCTCCAAGATCACTTTCTCGGGGTTTAGCTCCTTCGAGGTCACTTCCTCGGGGTTTAGCTCCTCCGAGGTCACTTCCTCCAAGATCACTTCCTCGGGGTTTAGCTCCTCCGAGGTCACTTCTTCCAAGAACACTTCCTCGGGGTTTAGCTCCTCCGAGGTCACTTCTTCCAAGAACTCTTTCTCGAGGTTTAGCTCCTCCGAGGTCACTTCCTCGGGGTTTAGCTCCTCCGAGGTCACTTCCTCCAAGATCACTTCCTCGGGGTTTAGCTCCTCCGAGGTTACTTCCTCGGGGTTTAGCTCCTCCGAGGTCACTTCCTCCAAGATCACTTCCTCGGGGTTTAGCTCCTCCGAGGTCACTTCTTCCAAGAACTCTTTCTCGAGGTTTAGCTCCTCCGAGGTCACTTCCTCGGGGTTTAGCTCCTCCGAGGTCACTTCCTCCAAGATCACTTCCTCGGGGTTTAGCTCCTCCGAGGTTACTTCCTCGGGGTTTAGCTCCTCCGAGGTCACTTCCTCGGGGTTTAGCTCCTGCGAGGTCACTTCCTCGGGGTTTAGCTCCTCCGAGGCCATTTCCTCCAAGAACACTTCCTCGGGGTTTAGCTCCTCCGAGGTCACTTCCTCGGGGTTTAGCTCCTCCGAGGTCACTTCCTCGGGGTTTAGCTCCTCTGAGGTCACTTCCTCGGGGTTTAGCTCCTCCGAGGTCCCTTCCTCCAAGAACACTTCCTCGGGGTTTAGCTCCTCCGAGGCCACTTCCTTCAAGATCACTTCCTCAGGGGTTTAGCTCGTCCAAGGTCACTTCCTCCAAGAACACTTCCTCGGGGTTTAGCTCCTCCGAGGTCACTTCCTCGGGGTTTAGCTCCTCCGAGGTCACTTCCTCGGGGTTTAGCTCCTCCGAGGTCACTTCCTCCAAGATCACTTCCTCGGGGTTTAGCTCCTCTGAGGTCACTTCCTCGGGGTTTAGCTCCTCCGAGGTCACTTCCTCCAAGAACACTTTATCGGGGTTTAGCTCCTCCGAGGTCACTTCCTCGGGGTTTAGCTCCTCCGAGGCCACTTCCTCCAAGATCACTTCCTCGGGGGTTTAGCTCGTCCAAGGTCACTTCCTCCAAGAACACTTCCTCGGGGTCTAGCTCCTCCGAGGTCACTTCCTCGGGGTTTAGCTCCTCCGAGGTCACTTCCTCGGGGTTTAGCTCCTCCGAGGTCACTTCCTCGGGGTTTAGCTCCTCCGAGGTCACTTCCTCTAACATAACTTCCTCGGGGTTTAGCTCCTCCGAGGTCACTTCCTCCAAGAACACTTTCTCGGGGTTTAGCTCCTCCAAGGTCACTTCCTCCAAGAACACTTTCTCGAGGTTTAGCTCCTCCGAGGTCACTTCCTCGGGGTTTAGCTCCTCCGAGGTCACTTCCTCCAAGAACATTTACTCGGGGTTTAGCTCCTCCAAGGTCACTTCCTCCAAAAACACTTCCTCGGGGTTTAGCTCCTCCTAGATCACTTCCTCCAGGAACACTTCCTCGGGATTTAGCTCCTCCGAGGTCACTTCCTCCAGGAACACTTCCTCGGGGTTTAGCTCCTCCGAGGTCACTTCCTCGGGGTTTAGCTCCTCCGAGGTCACTTCCTCGGGGTTTAGCTCCTCCGAGGTCACTTCCTCCAAGAACACTTGCTCGGGGTTTAGCTCCTCCAAGGTCACTTCCTCCAAAAACACTTCTTCGGGGTTTAGCTCCTCCAAGGTCACTTCCTCCAAGAACACTTCCTCGGGGTTTAGCTCCTCCAAGGTCACTTCCTCCAAGAACACTTCCTCGGGGTTTAGCTCCTCCGAGGTCACTTCCTCGGGGTTTAGCTCCTCCAAGGTCACTTCCTCCAAGAACACTTTCTCGGGGTTTAGCTCCTCCAAGGTCACTTCCTCGGGGTTTAGCTCCTCCGAGGTCACTTCCTCCAAGATCACTTCCTCGAAGTTTAGCTCCACAGAGGTCACTTCCTCAAAGAAAACTTCCTCGGGGTTCAGCTCCTCCGAGGTCACTTCCTCCAAGATCACTTCCTCGGGGTTTAGCTCCTCCGAGGTCACTGTCGGTTTTTAGCTCCTCCGAGGTCACTTCCTCCAAGATCACTTCCTCGGGGTTTAGCTCCTCCGAGGTCACTGTCGGTTTTTAGCTCCTCCGAGGTCACTTCCTCCAAGATCACTTCCTCGGGGTTTAGCTCCTCCGAGGTCACTGTCGGTTTTTAGCTCCTCCGAGGTCACTTCCTCCAAGATCACTTCCTCGGGGTTTAGCTCCTCCGAGGTCACTTCCTCCAAGATCACTTCCTCGGGATTTAGCTCCTCCGAGGTCACCTCCTCCAAGAATACTTCCTTGGGGTTTAGTTCCTCCGAGGTCACTTCCTCCAAAATCACTTCCTCGGCCTATTCTCCGGGGTTTAGCTCCTACGAGGTCACTTCCTCCAAGATCACTTCCTCGGGGTTTAGCTCCTCCGAGGTCACTTCCTCCAAGAACACTTCCTCGGGGTTTAGCTCCTCAGAGGACACTTCCTCCAAGAACACTTCCTCGGGGTTTAGCTCCTCCGAGGTCACTTCCTCCAAGATCACTTCCTCGGGGTTTAGCTCCTCAGAGGTCACTTCCTCCAAGAACACTTCCTCGGGGTTTAGCTCCTCTGAGGTCACTTCCTCCAAGATCACTTCCTCGGGGTTTAGCTCCTCCGAGGTCACTTCCTCCAAGAACACTTCCTCGGGGTTTAGCTCCTCTGAGGTCACTTCATCCAAGAACACTTCCTCGGGGTTTAGCTCCTCCGAGGTCACTTCCTCCAAGATCACTTCCTCGGGGTTTAGCTCCTCCGAGGTCACTTCCTCCAAGATCACTTCCTCGGGGTTTAGCTCCTCCGATGTCACTGTCGGTTTTTAGCTCCTCCGAGGTCACTTCCTCCAAGATCACTTCCCCGGGGTTTAGCTCCTCCGAGGTCACTTCCTCCAAGATCACTTCCTCGGGGTTTAGCTCCTCAGAGGTCACTTCCTCCAAGAACACTTCCTCGGGGTTTAGCTCCTCTGAGGTCACTTCCTCCAAGAACACTTCCTCGGGGTTTAGCTCCTCCGAGGTCACTTCCTCCAAGATCACTTCCTCGGGGTTTAGCTCCTCCGAGGTCACTTCCTCCAAGATCACTTCCTCGGGGTTTAGCTCCTCCGAGGTCACTTCCTCCAAGATCACTTCCTCGGGGTTTAGCTCCTCCGAGGTCACTTCCTCGGGGTTTAGCTCCTCCGAGGTCACTTCCTCCAAGATCACTTCCTCGGGGTTTAGCTCCTCCGAGGTCACTTCCTCGGGGTTTAGCTCCTCCGAGGTCACTTCCTCCAAGATCACTTCCTCGGGGTTTAGCTCCTCCGAGGTCACTTCCTCCAAGATCACTTCCTCGGGGTTTAGCTCCTCCGAGGTCACTTCCTCCAAGATCACTTCCTCGGGGTTTAGCTCCTCCGAGGTCACTTCCTCGGGGTTTAGCTCCTCCGAGGTCACTTCCTCCAAGATCACTTCCTCGGGGTTTAGCTCCTCCGAGGTCACTTCCTCGGGGTTTAGCTCCTCCGAGGTCACTTCCTCGGGGTTTAGCTCCTCCGAGGTCACTTCCTCGGGGTTTAGCTCCTCCGAGGTCACTTCCTCCAAGATCACTTCCTCGGGGTTTAGCTCCTCCGAGGTCACTTCCTCGGGGTTTAGCTCCTCCGAGGTCACTTCCTCGGGGTTTAGCTCCTCCGAGGTCACTTCCTCCAAGATCACTTCCCCGGGGTTTAGCTCCTCCGAGGTCACTTCCTCCAAGAACACTTCCTCGGGGTTCAGCTCCACCGAGGTCACTTCCTCCAAGAACACTTCCTCGGGGTTTAGCTCCTCCGAGGTCACTTCCTCCAAGATCACTTCCTCGGGGTTTAGCTCCTCCGAGGTCACTTCCTCGGGGTTCAGCTCCTCCGAGGTCACTTCCTCCAAGATCACTTCCTCGGAGTTTAGCTCTTCCGAGGTCACTTCCTCGGGGTTTAGCTCCTCCGAGGTCACTTCCTCGGGGTTTAGCTCTTCCGAGGTCACTTCCTCGGAGTTTAGCTCTTCCGAGGTCACTTCCCCGGGGTTTAGCTCCTCCGAGGTCACTTCCTCCAAAATCACTTCTTCGGAGTTTAGCTCTTCCGAGGTCACTTCCTCGGGGTTTAGCTCCTCCGAGGTCACTTCCTCGGGGTTTAGCTCCTCCGAGGTCACTTCCTCCATGAACACTTCCCCGGGGTTTAGCTCCTCCGAGGTCACTTCCTCCAAAATCACTTCCTCGGAGTTTAGCTCTTCCGAGGTCACTTCCTCGGGGTTTAGCTCCTCCGAGGTCACTTCCTCGGGGTTTAGCTCTTCCGAGGTCACTTCCTCGGAGTTTAGCTCTTCCGAGGTCACTTCCCCGGGGTTTAGCTCCTCCGAGGTCACTTCCTCCAAAATCACTTCTTCGGAGTTTAGCTCTTCCGAGGTCACTTCCTCGGGGTTTAGCTCCTCCGAGGTCACTTCCTCGGGGTTTAGCTCCTCCGAGGTCACTTCCTCCATGAACACTTCCCCGGGGTTTAGCTCCTCCGAGGTCACTTCCTCCAAAATCACTTCCTCGGAGTTTAGCTCTTCCGAGGTCACTTCCTCGGGGTTTAGCTCCTCCGAGGTCACTTCCTCCATGAACACTTCCTCGGGGTTTAGCTCCTCCGAGGTCACTTCTTCCAAGATCACTTCCTCGGGGTTTAGCTCTTCCGAGGTCACTTCCTCGGGGTTTAGCTCCTCCGAGGTCACCTCCTCCAAGAATACTTCCTTGGGGTTTAGCTCCTCCGAAGTCACTTCCTCCAAGAACACTTCCCCGGGGTTTAGCTCCTCCGAGGTCACTTCCTCTAAGAACACTTTCTCGGGGTTTAGCTCCTTCGAGGTCACTTCCTCCAAGAACACTTTCTCGAGGTTTAGCTCCTCCGAGGTCACTTCCTCCAAGAACACTTTCTCGGGGTTTAGCTCCTTCGAGGTCACTTCCTCCAATATCACTTCCTCGGCCTATTCCTCGGGGTTTAGCTCCTCCGAGGTCACTTCCTCCATGAACACTTCCTCGGGGTTTAGCTCCTTCGAGGTCACTTCCTCCAAGATCACTTCCTCGGCCTATTCCTCGGTTTAGCTCCTCCGAGGTCACTTCCTTTAGGTTTAGCTCCTCCGAAGTCACTTCCTCCAAGAACACTTCCCCGGGGTTTAGCTCCTCCGAGGTCACTTCCTCCAAAAACACTTCCTCGGGGTTTAACTCCTCCGAGGTCACTTCCTCCAAGATCACTTCCTCGGAGTTCAGCTCCGAGGTCACTTCCTCGGGGCTTAGCTCCTCCGAGGTCACTTCCTCCAAGAACACTTCCCCGGGGTTTAGCTCTTCCGAGGTCACTTCCTCCAAAAACACTTCCTCGGGGTTTAACTCCTCCGAGGTCACTTCCTCCAAGAACACTTCCTCGGGGTTTAACTCCTCCGAGGTCACTTCCTCCAAAAACACTTCCCCGGGGTTTAGCTCCTCCGAGGTCACTTCCTCCAAAAACACTTCCTCGGGGTTTAGCTCCTCCGAGGTCACTTCCTCCAAGAACACTTCCCCGGGGTTTAGCTCCTCCGAGGTCACTTCCTCCAAAAACACTTCCTCGGGGTTTAGCTCCTCCGAGGTCACTTCCTCCAAAAACACTTCCTCGGGGTTTAGCTCCTCCGAGGTCACTTCCTCCATGAACACTTCCTCGGGGTTTAGCTCCTTCGAGGTCACTTCCTCCAAGATCACTTCCTCGGCCTATTCCTCGGTTTAGCTCCTCCGAGGTCACTTCCTTTAGGTTTAGCTCCTCCGAAGTCACTTCCTCCAAGAACACTTCCCCGGGGTTTAGCTCCTCCGAGGTCACTTCCTCCAAAAACACTTCCTCGGGGTTTAACTCCTCCGAGGTCACTTCCTCCAAGATCACTTCCTCGGAGTTCAGCTCCGAGGTCACTTCCTCGGGGCTTAGCTCCTCCGAGGTCACTTCCTCCAAGAACACTTCCCCGGGGTTTAGCTCCTCCGAGGTCACTTCCTCCAAAAACACTTCCTCGGGGTTTAACTCCTCCGAGGTCACTTCCTCCAAGAACACTTCCTCGGGGTTTAACTCCTCCGAGGTCACTTCCTCCAAAAACACTTCCCCGGGGTTTAGCTCCTCCGAGGTCACTTCCTCCAAAAACACTTCCTCGGGGTTTAGCTCCTCCGAGGTCACTTCCTCCAAGAACACTTCCCCGGGGTTTAGCTCCTCCGAGGTCACTTCCTCCAAAAACACTTCCTCGGGGTTTAGCTCCTCCGAGGTCACTTCCTCCAAAAACACTTCCTCGGGGTTTAACTCCTCCGAGGTCACTTCCTCCTAGATCATTTCCCCGGGGTTTAGTTCCTCCGAGGTCACTTCCTATATGATCACTTGCTCGGAGTTCAGCTCCGAGGTCACTTCCTCGGGGTTTAGTTCCTCCGAGTTCACTTCCCCCAAGAACACTTCCTCGGGGTTTGGCTTCTCCTAGGTCACTTCTTCCAAGATTACTTCCTCGGTGTTTAGCTCATCCGGTCACTTCTTCCAAGATCCCCTCCTCGGGTTTAAGCTCCTCCGAGGTCACTTCCTCCAAGATCACTTCCTCGGGGTTTAGCTCCTCCGAGGTCACTTCAGGATCCCCTCCTCGGGGTTAAGCTCCTCCGAGGTCACTTCCTCCAAGAACACTTCCTCGGGGTTTAACTCCTCCGGGGACACTTCCTCCAAGATCACTTCCTCGGAGTTCAGTTCCGAGGTCACTTCTTCGGGGTTTAGCTCCTCCGAGTTCATTTCCCCCAAGAACACTTTCTCGGGGTTTAGCTCCTCCGAGGTCACTTCCTCGGGGTTTAGCTCCTCCGAGGTCACTTCCTATAAGATCACTTTCTCGGGGTTTAGCTCCTCCAAGGTCACTTCTTCCAAGATCACTTCCTCGGGGTTTACTTCCTTCGAGGTCACTTCCTCCAAGATCACTTCCTCGGGGTTTAGCTCCTCCTAGGTCACTTCCCCCAGGAATACTTCCTCGGGGTTTGGCTCCTCCGAGGCCACTTCCTCGGGGTTTAGCTCCTTCGAGGTCACTTCCTCGGGGTTTAGCTACTCCGAGGTCACTTCCTCCAAGATCACTTCCTCGGGGTTTAGCTCCTCCGAGGCCACTTCCTCCAATATCACTTCCTCGGGGTTTAGCTCCTCCGAGGCCACTTCCTCCAAGATCCCTTCCTCGGGGGTTTAGCTCGTCCGACGTCACTTACTCCAAAAACACTTCCTCGGGGTTTAGCTCCTCCGAGGTCACTTCCTCGGAGTTTAGCTCCTCCGAGGTCAATTCCTCGGGGTTTAGCTCCTCCTAGGTCACTTCCTCGGGGTTTAGCTCCTCCGAGGTCACTTCCTCGGGGTTTAGCGCCTCCGAGGTCACTTCCTCCAAGAACACTTTCTCGGGGATTAGCTCCTACAAGGTCACTTCCTCCAAGAACACTTCCTCGGGGTTTAGCGCCTCCGAGGTCACTTCCTCCAAGAACACTTTCTCGGGGATTAGCTCCTAGAAGGTCACTTCCTCCAAGAACACTTTCTCGGGGTTTAGCTCCTCCGAGGTCACTTCCTCCAAGATCACTTCCTAGGCCTATTCCTCGGGGTTTAGCTCCTCCGGGGTCACTTCCTATAAGATCACTTTCTCGGGGTTTAGCTTCTCCGAGGTCACTTCTTCCTAGATCACTTCCTCGGGGTTTAGCTCCTCTGAGGTCACTTCTTCCAAGAACACTTCCTCGGGGTTTAGCTCCTCTGAGGTCACTTCTTCCAAGATCACTTCCTCGGGGTTTAGCTCCTCTGAGGTCACTTCCTCCAAGAACACTTCCTCGGGGTTTAGCTCCTCCGAGGTCACTTCCCCCAAGAACACTTCCTCGGGGTTCAGCTCCTCCGAGGTCACTTCCTCGGAGTTTAACTCCTCCGAGGTCACTTCCTCCAAAAACACTTCCTCGGGGTTTAGCTCCTCCGAGGTCACTTCCTCGGGGTTTAGCTCCTCCGAGGTTACTTCCTCGGGGTTTAGCTCCTCCGAGGTCACTTCCTCGGGGTTTAGCTCCTCCGAGGTCACTTCCTCGGGGTTTAGCTCCTCCGAGGTCACTTCCTCGGGGTTTAGCTCCTCCGAGGTTACTTCCTCGGGGTTTAGCTCCTCCGAGGTCACTTCCTCCAAGATCACTTCCTCGGGGTTTAGCTCCTCCGAGGTCACTTCCTCCAAGAACACTTCCTCGGGGTTTAGCTCCTCCGAGGTCACTTTCTTCGGGGTTTAGCTCCTCCGAGGTCACTTCCTCGGGGTTTAGCTCCTCCGAGGTCACTTCCTGCAACATCACTTCCTCGGGGTTAACTCCTCCGAGGTCACTTCCTTCAAGAACACTTACTCGGGGTTTAGCTCCTCCGAGGTCACTTCCTCCAAGAACACTTCCTCGGAGTTTAGCTCCTCCGAGGTCACTTTCTTCGGGGTTTAGCTCCTCCGAGGTCACTTCCTCGGGGTTTAGCTCCTCCGAGGTCACTTCCTGCAACATCACTTCCTCGGGGTTAACTCCTCCGAGGTCACTTCCTTCAAGAACACTTACTCGGGGTTTAGCTCCTCCGAGGTCACTTCCTCCAAGAACACTTCCTCAGGGTTTAGCTCCTCCGAGGTCACTTCCTCGGAGTTTAGCTCCTCCGAGGTCACTTCCTCGGGGTTTAGCTCCTCCGAGGTCACTTCCTCGGAGTTTAGCTCCTCCGAGGTCACTTTCTTCGGGGTTTAGCTCCTCCGAGGTCACTTCCTCGGGGTTTACCTCCTCCGAGGTCACTTCCTGCAACATCACTTCCTCGGGGTTAACTCCTCCGAGGTCACTTCCTTCAAGAACACTTACTCGGGGTTTAGCTCCTCCAAGGTCACTTCCTCCAAGAACACTTCCTCGGGGTTTAGCTCCTCCGAGGTCACTTCCTCCAAGAACACTTCCTCGGGATTTAGCTTCTCCGAGGTCACTTCCTCCAAGAACACTTCCTCGGGGTTTAGATCCTCCGAGGTCACTTCCTCCAAGAACACTTCCTCGGGTTTAGCTCCTCCAAGGTCACTTCCTCCAAGAACACTTCCGCGGGGTTTAGCTCCTCCAAGGTCACTTCCTCCAAGAACACTTTCTCGGGGTTTAGCTCCTCCGAGGTCACTTCCTCGGGGTTTAGCTCCTCCGAGGTCACTTCCTCCAAGAACACTTCCTCGGGGTTTACCTCCTCCGAGGTCACTTCCTCCAAGATCACTTCCTCGGGGTTTAGCTCCTCCGAGGTCACTTCCTCCAAGAACACTTCCTTTGGGTTTAGTTCCTCCGAAGTCACTTCCTCCAATATCACTTCCTCGGCCTATTCCTCGGGGTTTAGCTCCTCCGATGTCACTTCCTCCATGAACACTTCCCCGGGGTTTAGCTCCTTCGAGGTCACTTCCTCCAAGATCACTTCCTCGGTGTTTAGCTCCTCCGGGGTCACTTCCTTGGGGTTTAGCTCCTCCGACGTCACTTCCTCCAAGAACACTTCCTCGGGGTTTAACTCCTCCGAGGTCACTTCCTCCAAGAACACTTACTCGGGGTTTAGCTCCTCTGAGGTCACTTCCTCGGGGTTTAGCTCCTCCGAGGTCACTTCTTCCAAGATCACTTCCTCGGTGTTTAGTTCCTCCGAGATCACTTCTTCCAAGATAACTTCCTCGGGGTTTAGCTCCTCCGAGGTCACTTCCTCCAAGATCACTTCCTCGGGGTTTAGCTCCTCCGAGGTCACTTCCTATAAGATCCCCTCCTCGGGGTTTAGCTCCTCCGATGTCACTTCTTCCAAGATCACTTCCTCGGTGTTTAGTTCCTCCGAGATCACTTCTTCCAAGATAACTTCCTCGGGGTTTAGCTCCTCCGAGGTCACTTCAAGATCCCCTACTTGGGGTTTAGCTCCTCTGAGGTCACTTCCTCCAAGAACAATTCCTCGGGGTTTAGCTCCTCCGAGGTCACTTCCCCCAAGAACACTTCCTTGGGGTTTAGCTCCTCCGAGGTCACTTCCCATAAGATTACTTCCTCGATGTTTAGCTCATCCGGTCACTTCTTCCAAGATCACTTTCTCAGGGTTTAGCTCCTCCGAGGTCACTTCAAGATCCCCTCCTCGGGTTTAAGCTCCTCCGAGGTCACTTCCTCCAAGAACACTTCCTCGGGGTTTAGTTCCTCCGAGGTCACTTCTTCCAAGATCACTTCCTCGGGGTTTAGCTCCTCCGAGGTCACTTCAAGATCCCCTCCTCAGGGTCCAGCTCCTCCGAGGTCACTTCCTCGGAGTTTAACTCCTCCGAGGTCACTTCCTTGGGGTTTCGCTCCTCCGAGGTCACTTCTTCCAAGATCACTTCCTCGGGGTTTAGCTCCTCCGAGGTCACTTTAAGATCCCTTCCTCGGGGTTTAGCTCCTCAGAGGGAGCCCTAGAGCCGCGACAAGCAGGAGCGCGCGTGGGGAGATTCCCGGTGGAGCCGTCCGGGTCAAACTGTGACCCGTGGTCAAGGAACCACTGAAGAACAGGTCGCTGGTCGTTGGCGCTGGGGACGTGGACAGCTAACCCTGGTTCCTCAGTTTCCCTATTCAGTCATATTTTATTCAAAATATATTATTCAAATATATTTTGACTCTTGATATGGAAATTCGCTTGCATCGCACCTCGCCGCTCGTGCGGTATCAGTTTTTTTCGAGCAGTGTCCGAATGCAATCGTATGACAAATACTCGATTTTTAAAGACCTGCAGTCTAAATAATATTGACGGACAATCCAAAGATATAATTCCTTTGAGTTTTAATTTATATCAGGTATATACAAAATATAAAACTTTTTGTTCTTAAGAAATCAATGCTTTATATACACAATGCTGAAGCCAAGGGATTCATTTTCTGGACGCAGTGTTTACGACTGGAAATGGTGTAGATTTACATGGTGTTTTCATTCTGTTTGAGCTTGTAAATTGTTTTTTCCTTGAAGTATTATTACAGAGATATGAAAGTTTTAAGAGCACCGGTGACTTGCCTGTTTAGCAATTTATTTTCTGCTGTAATCAAAACTAACTTAATCTTACTGGCATCTGACCTAACGCTCAGTGAAGGGCCCTGGGGAAGAAATACTGTCACACATGTGCAGAAGCAAGGGGGCAGAACTTGTTCTGAACCAGGTGATAGGATTCTCCTCTATAAACGATGACGTCATGAGCCCTTAATGTCCAACATCAAACCCTAGATGCAAAGAGTTCGCGTCTGGGGTTATATTACAAAGGAGATGACAGCTCAAGTTCTGGTTTAGGGAAATCTATAGTTCTCACTGTGGGTAACAAAACATCTTTGAGAACATCCACGTGATTTGCGCTCGTGAATCGCACTCTGCCCATGTCATCCATCACGCCTTCTCTGCTCAAGCACATCCACCCAAACAAGCTAGCAGTGATTCTGTCGCTCCTTGTGCTCTCCACCTTGTTTTGGGGCTTCTATCTATAGTGAAGAAATAAATATTACAAATATTTAAAATGTTACCAGCTGTCTAAAGGTGGATCTTCGAATAGTTACTACATTTACACAGAATGAACCAACTCACTTACTTGGTGTTTGCTGTGCACCAAACATGTTTTATCTCCCACATTCCTTCTGAAGAGAATGTTTTGTCGACACAGAAAACAACCGTGTCCCAGAAGGAAGATCTCTTATCAGCCTGATTGCCTGATTCATATATAAAAAAAAAAAAAAATCATGATATCGGATTTAAAGTATTTACAACTATTTTTTAATGATCAAAAAATTCATAAGCAGTGTATTACTTTCCTTCGGAGCAGGTCGGTCGAATCGTGTGTCCCCGTATCTTCTGATCCACCTGGCTATGGTTGATTTTGCAATGCTCAGGTGTCACACAATCTCACTACTTACTCCAGCAATAAGAAGAGCAACGATAGCTCCTCCCAAACAGTGACACGTCTCCACTACGGTGTTTCATTTTGCACTTTTTTCAAGATATCCAAAGAGGCTGTTTTATTCGAGTCCAATATACCTCAAAACACAAACGCACAATTTTAAAGATATCCAAAGAGGCTATGTTTTATTCGAGTCCAATATGTCTCAAAACACAAATGCACAATTTTCAGAATTTTCTTGCCAAAATTGGCGGTGGGTGGCCATTTTTTTCAAAATAGCGCCCACAATACAGATTTTCACGTACATTGACCTTAAAAAACATGTTAATATGGCATGTAATATGTCTTTTCTATGGTTTTCAGGTTCAAGGAATATACCTAAACTGTCAAAAGTTATATTTGATGAAAGTTTATTGTCATACAGTTAGGTAGTGGGGGAAAATAATACATATTTTAGAATTTCAGATACAAAATTGTGCCCTGTCAAGCAAAATAAGCTGCACCAACCAATAATTCAACTCAGAACATTTTATATTCTGGTCAGAACCTAATTACAACTGCATTGATTGACTGAATGGGGTTTTATGCCACTTTCAACACATTAGGTGTTATATCATGAAAATAATAATAATAATAATAATTCCAGTGGTTATGAGCCGTTTTTCAAAAGTCTGAGAGCAAAATATGTAGTCCTCACATTGTAGTTGCTAGTATATTACAAATCAAAAGACAATTAATACATATAATTATGATAAAACAGATTACAATGGGTATTTTTTAATAATAATATCAAATGCAATCATTTATTCAGTAGATGGATTGAGATTAACAATTGTCTTATAAACACTATCAAGACTGATATGAATCATTGTACATATATTGTTATACAAACTTCACTTTGCTTAAAAACATACTATAGACTTGTCTTTAATTCCAAATTGCAGTAGGGCTAAATGTCAACAGTTAATTTTCTCTAGTGTATTGTTAAAGTCAGGAAATTGCTGACGGTGATATTAAATAGTCAAAAGTAAAGCTTGTTTTTGAGCTTCATCTTGGCACATATTTATAAAGTCTGTGATTAGCTTTATGCCTCGTTTTGCTAGATCATTGACAACATTAATGTTTCTTGCGAACTTGACAAACTTCTCATAATTTTCATCATCTGACCAAGTGCCATTCACATGTCCCAAAAGATCAACCATGAGCCAGGATTCCATAGAAGTAAAATTTGTTAAATTGCTGAGGCTGCTGCTGTCTGCAGTTGGGAAGCTGGTTTTTCCAGTATTGAATTGCACAGGTGTGACAGAGTGATACAGCTTCTCTGAGCCATGGATTCTCTTTCAGCACTGCCAAGACAAGTATCAGCCAATGCCAGAACAACCAACTGAGGGGTGAAATACCATAGGAGCCTTTGAATTGGCTGTAGGCAAGCTTCTGCTAAGACTAGACGGAAGCTTCGATATTCCAAAAGGTCCTGCCTAATTCTGAGATCCTTCAGTGCTGTTTGGGAGCTAAGAGATGAAGTCAAGAAGTATTTAGCATAGAAAAGTCCCACAAACTCTGATACGCATACCACCGAGTTCATCTCTCGCTTATTCATGAAAAATTACTCTCCAATCAAGGCCAATTTCATGAAGTAAATAGCTTTCACCATCCACCTTGCATGGTGATCAACCAGGTAGAGTTGTCTTGTTGGCTTACTTGTTCCTGACAACTTTGGCGTCCTTGCCTCAGGGTTAGGGGGCGTTTGACGAGTCACTTGGATTTGTTAGTGTAATACTGATATCACCACAAGACAAAACCAGCCCTGTGAGGGTCTAAGAAGATGCCCCACCCACAACACAAGAGGTGTTGCCATTCTGGCGATATTACGCTAAATTTAGCAAATCAATCTGGTTGGGTAAATTCTAAAATTCGCAAGAGTAACATGATTCATTTTTAGCAAATCTAGTGACATTTTTAAGAGATGTTTTACCTTTTTCTGGTGAATTTTTCGGTCGATTTTGAAAAATGTAGTTGGCAAGACTGACCGAGACTAGCGTTTAGGTCCTTACATTCCACAAGTATTGGTAATAATACTTTTTAAAATCTGACTGTACATATACATACATATATCTATTATGATGATTAATTAAATACTTTTAATAATTTGCAGTAGAAATAAAAAAGTGAAAAAAGTGACATCCTGCACAATTCCAAAAATCTGTGATTTTTACTTTTGCAAAGCAAACAGGAATGCTGACCCAAAGAGGTACACGCTTAGAAGGGATAGCGATAGTTGTCACTTATATGACACTCATCGCAAATATCCTATTTCCATTACCCGCATATCCACATTAGGCCACTATAATTTAACTGGACACAATACTGATGAAGTAACTATTATCACAAACAATTATTGCTACTATGTCAACTATTATGTTCCTTCTACCTTATATGAAAGTTACCTGCCAGCTAGAACGATTCCTCATCAGAAAACTTTAAAGGATCAGAGCACTAATCAACGTTAAGTGTACACATATCATTTTGTGAAGAAAATCAAAACATCCAGTCTCTTTGGCATGGTGGGTTGCCATAATGTCTGACATGCATAAGTTATCAAGGCCAAGAATCTGCTAACCTGAGGAAAGTCTCACACAAACATGTAGACGAGAAGATAATCAAAACTAGAAAAGAAAAAAAGAAGAGATGCTTTTAGATAGCAGTTCAGGCATAATTGTAAGGTCTGTATAAAAATATTACTATACAAGGTAAATGGAGCCTAACACGTTTTATTTTTCCTCATAAAACGCAAGAAGACACCATTTGTTACATATGCCCCGAGTAGCAAAAAGCGAGTAAAATACTTATATTTCATTTTCTTTTCCTATAACATTTATAGGCTGATTACCATTTAACCCAAATGTTCATCCAAAGGGCGAAAACAAAAATTCCTTACATATTAATTTATGTTTCCTTGTTCAGGCTTGAAACGCTCATTTAATATCTTCCGTTTAATTGTTATAAAACATCGATTGATAAGGCGCTACTTTCTCGGTCGTCAGTTGACTGTAGCCCTTATTCAGCAATATTAACCATTGTTATCGATGGTTAATATTGTAGAAAGGAAGGGAAAGATAATAGCAAACATTAATATCGCATGTAGTGGTGATTTATTTTTTAAAGCAAATATGTTCAGAGTAAGCCTTTTGGCGGGAAAGTATCATACGACGTTTTCCCCGTGCTTTTTTTTTTTAATCTTTTAGGGGGATTTTTTTTTCCAAAACGTTTACGGCACCAAATTATATGTGACACAGATGCTTCATGACTGAATAAGGGAGAAAAAAACGGTTATGGATTGAATTGCATGTTTATTATTTCATTATCATTATTTTCATCATAATCATTAGTAGTAGTAGTAGCAGTAGTACTTTTGTTCTTCCGACGAGCTA
>NC_091583.1:6615043-6617543 GCF_042767895.1 Penaeus vannamei | reverse complement strand
CACGAGAATCATTCTGTATACCCGTTTAGGTTCCGTGTAGGCTGGTTGTGGCTTTATTAATGAATTTTAGTCATCACTTCATTAGAATCCTAAGAAGGAAATTTAAAGATAATAGAATTATTGAGTCCATAAGAGTTCTATACCACAGAGGAAGATGTATGAAGAGATGAGTTGACTGATACAAATAATATGGTCGCTGCAAGTTCATTAATTCCAATTCATATCGATATAGATTCCTTCATGGGCCAATATCATATTTTCCATGCAGCTATTCAACAACACTTACATTTCAAATTATTCATTTACTGACACATATTATCATGGCTCCCTTTCTTTGTACACCTATGCAAGTTCTTGCATGCGTAAATTCATTCCCAAAGGCATTAACCCATGCCGACGGGGATGACATATACAGTTCCCCACAGTTCCACCTCTATGGTGTGAGGACTGTTTTCTGACAATATATGCCTATCAGGGCTGTCGCGAAAACCAAATCATGGTTACTGGATGTGTTATGATTGCCTGAGATTTTCGACCTGTGATTGATTCCGAAACTGTGATGTCATAGTAATTGTAGCTTTTTTAAAGCTTATGTCTTTCCCAGCTTATACTAATCCCATTCACCAACCATTTATTATTTCTTTACTTCGTTTTGCCCACAGACTTGTCAAAATACATTTGCATAGCTATTTTCGTGGATATGTGAGTGGGACTATGTGACGTCATCAATATGAATGCCAAGATCTTTGTTTTCATGTATCTTTCAGGTAATCTCAAATTCCACTGTAGTAAAATCAAACTCGTCGCTGTTTATTTCCTCTCAACAAGCGTCCCATGCCATTAGCAACCATAAGATAGGGACGGGATTTCGCCATCTTTTCAATATTTTCGTTGTCATTACTGTGTGGGTTACAATTCAAAGCACTTTTGAATAAATGTATCATATGTAATGTATTGAAGGCCATACTATTAAACAAAGTATTATGTATATCTGTATTCTATTCTATATAAACTATTATCTTGTCGTTTCTAGTATCTATTATTTACCGACTCATACCCTACCGGTCAGAAATTATATCCAACCGACTCCGTCATTATTACTACATCGCTACGTGATAGGGTACTGGAAAAGCAGAAAGTATGACTGGATTGACAACATTAATGCACAGTATCTTAGTATTCTGTGAACGGGATGATCTTATTCGTAAAGAAGCCTGTGATTGACGTGATGTTTTACAAATATTTTCACCAACTAATATCAGCCATTAAGATTATGTCAAGTTTGGAAACATTACAATATTTTGCACACTGCTAACACTATTGCTTAAAAAAAAACAATTGAAATTGGTATAACTGGCAACTTTAGCACAGATACACACACACACGCATACAGGCATAGATATATTATGAATATATATTCACATCAAATTAAAAACAATTTGAACTTTTACTCAATTCTATTGTCGACTTTTATAGTTTTAACATATTGTATACACATCTTAAATGGTTTTACTTACAAAAAAAAAAAAAAAAAAAAAAAAAACACTGTTTTCCCTCATTACACTGTAGGTGACGAGCATTGCTTAATCGCAGTTGTCAAATCTATGGAATATTGTTTTTTCTTTTTCCAGAAGAAAATTCAGAAAAAAGTCAATCTTTGTTCTTGTGTTTTCTAATTGCAATAGTTATAAACTTTGACATCATTTCTTTTATCAGATTGTTTTCCTATTGAATATATTTGTAAAATTGTCTCAACCAATCACAGTCATCACTGGCGACCGACCTTTCCCCTCACAGAATACTACATACCACACAAGTATTACCCAGATGAAAATTGTCACCTCCAGACTTGTGTTGTACCAAATGAAGTGTGGGGAACTGTACGAACAGTCTCGGAATTATATTACAGCACACTAGTTGAGCCACACTTCTGTACATCTGACAGCGACTTGGAAGTAAACATAACAAAAATAGTTTTTATGAATGAGGCGAAAACCACATTGATCTTTCGTTGTTTTTCTTTCAAATGAGTGATAAAAACATGTAATATTAGCTATCATTGACTTTGTTAATCATTTATTCAAATGCGATATCCTGGAAATGTTTGTTCAAAAACTATAGCTAAATATTTCTTGAAACACGAAAATGCTTCATGCTTTAAGTATCTATGCATGGCAGCTAAATCAAATAACACATTGCGAAAAATCGCTGAGACCTTTGTTAATACTTCTAGTAATTGCACTATCTAGAATCGATCTACTGAAATGATTGATTTTATATTTTTCTTTCGTTTCGGTTATTCGGTTATTTTCTGCTAAAATCTAATAATAGTTTTCGTTATTGTCATTCCTTAAGTCTTATCGTTTCTATAAGGATTTACTTTCGAACAGCTGAGTGAGAAAATATGTTTGCTTTATTCAACTCAAGCCACTAGCCGGTGCTTTGTTCCAAGGCGGGTGAATAGTAAAAGTCTAAAAACTGAATCCCAATACATGTACTG
>NC_091583.1:6571952-6581952 GCF_042767895.1 Penaeus vannamei | reverse complement strand
TGAAAATCTTACCCTTTATATTGTATATATTTATAAAAATAGGTAAGATAATTCATATCACGAGCAGTATATATAAGAATGAATGATATTAATCCATACAATAACTTTTTAAGTAACTCTATTGCATCAATATAATGTACAAGTTTTTGATAATAATTTGGTATATTAATTTACATATTTTGCAAATATGAATATTCTCGACAGGAATAACATTTTCAAATCTCTTTACAGCTAAATTTTGTATACACTGAAGATAAGTTTTGAACACTCGAAAACTTTGTTTGCTTTTTTGAGTTCTGTTCTGTTTGCTATGAAATTCTGTTTTGAAGATTAAAGAGAAGACAGAAAATAATTATTTTTCTCCTCACACTAGTCAAACTTTTCATAACACATATTTGATTATCTGATGAAAGAGAAATCTGTGATTAGTCATATAATCTACCTGTCAACCTAACCATCAACACTCCAAATATAACTTCTAAGCTCTCCTTGAGTATGTCTTATAATCAACATTTTCTGCCTTCCTATTTCTCCCTCTGTCCGCCTGTCTGTCTATCTGCCCATTACTCTATAAGTCTGCCTATCCGTCTGCCTGTCCTGTCACTCTGTCTATCCCTCAGGCTGTCCGTCGAGACCCACACATACATACACTTACACGAACGCATACCTGTGTTTATATTAATTTACTCGTCCACTAATTTACTCCTTTGTCCGTTCATTAATGTATTCATGGATATAAATATTCACTCCGGGAAATTCGTTTATTTACTTATTCATTCATTTGCCTGATTTATCCATTCGTCTGCCAGTCTGTTTATTCATTCATTTATCTATCTATATTTCAGTTCAAGTCATTCATCTGTCCATGCATTTCCCTTCCTCGATCTATCTATTTATTTCCCACGATTTATTTAATTATCTATCTATATCTCTATCAGCCAGTCACTCTGTCGATCTATCTGTCAATTCATCTATATAACTGTTTATCGTCCTGCATATACATAGATATGTTATGTATCTATTAATAAATATATCTGTCCAAACGCTTATACATAAGTTGAACAATGTACATATAAACAGATAGCCATCGATGGATGGCTGAATTAATGTATAAATGATTGAATGAATATATATATACATATATATATATATATATATATATATATATATATATATATATATATATATATATATATATGAGATAGATAGATAGATAGATAAATTCTAGATAAATAAAATGCTAAATCAATATATATATGTATATATATATATATATATATATATATATATATATATATATATATATATATATATATATATATATATATATATATATATATGTATATATACATATATTTTATATATATATATATATATATATATATATATATATATATATATATATATATATACTTACACACACATTTATATATATATATATATATATATATATATATATATATATATATATATATATATATATATATATATATATATATATATTGGTTATTGTCTGCTTCTAGGAGGACGTATTTTCTGTTTTATTTATTTTATTTATTTTTGAAGACCATCATAAAAGGAGTCTTTGGTATCTATGACATGGTGTAAATACAGCACCATGAACCCCTTGCTGGTGTAGGGATAATTTTCCTCTTTAGCTTTGCTAGCTACAATAAAAGCCATAAAAATGCCGTAAATGCCGCAAAATTCAAAAATCCAGCTCGTGCCCTTAAGCACTTTTGAGAAGAAATAATAAAAAAAAATCGGGTTAGGGACGTTTTTTCGGGTCGGTCGGGACGATAACTAACTGTCCATTATCACCATCTCATCTTCACTAAAGAATGTCATTGATTGGAGTTGGAAGAATAATGTTACCTGGTGCCAATATAGCTATGCCTCCCGAAACATGTGCTAGGTGTTTGCAAACTGATGCCAGAGACATTTCTAAATTATATTCAATACCTAGCTGGAAAAATCCTGTTGTCATATAATACAGAAAGGTCAGCTGTATGTGAGATGGAATGCTGCAACTTGTTAAAAAATGCATATTGACACCATACCTAATATGTATACCTATCCTTAGTATATCCTGTATAATTTTGAAATAAATTAAGTATACACTTAGCTCAGCCATCCCTTGCTTTTGGTAACGAATGGATCACACCTATCTCTGAAGGTACAGGCAGACTACTTTTAAATTTCACTGGAATCCAGCGATTTTCTGTGGGCTAGAACCAATACACTGTGGTGTTCATACTGCGAAATGACCCATAGACTCTGTCCAGTGGAATAGCGGCATCAATACAAATCGTAACTGCAGAAACTATGGAACCCGCAATCTTTTCCCAAACTCTTGCTTGTCTTTTATATTTTCGGAGCTCTAACCTTTTCTAGGAGGGAGTGAATTGTTTCAGAATTCCATATATCGAATATTCATGGGATCTGCGGTGTCAACTTGAAGTTGGTGGCTACGTAATTGTTTATATTTGTCAGTCAAATGAGAATCCATGGTCAATGTTTTTTTTTTTTTTTTTTTTTTTTTTTTTTTTTTTTTTACTTTTTATTCGAATTTTAGCTTTAATATAAATATAAAGATTAATGTAACACTAAATAGAAATAATTCTTAATAATCTAAAATATCTAATTATATTCATGATTTGAAATAAATACATGCATACCATGTATACTATAGATTCTCAACTTGTGCTATTTTTTTCCATTCTTCCATCGATGGACGAGTGAGTATCCATCGCTTCGAATGTGTGGGCGAAAGTCTAGTGGATTGAGTCCATCGATGGGCAAACTCCATTAAAATCGTTGGATATCACGAATCTATGGGTAGTCTGACCGTACCTTAGCCATTAAACATAGTAGGTTTGACTTCCTCAACTTCTTCAATTTGGTCTACACTTGCTGCTATAGTGCCTCCATATTCACCTAGAAAAATATATTTTTTTCGAATATCACAATATCTGAAAGTAATTTAAACATCACATTTTAGTTGTCTTGTAATCTTTTGAGGAGAAACATACAGAGAAAACTTAAGTTAATTGTCATAAAGAGCCTTAAAAAATGATACCATTAGGTTTATAAACATATTTTGTATAAAGTATGTCTACTGTCACCCGTTAAGACTTGTTAATATATTGCTCTTGCAGTCAAACAGTGACATAATTTGCCATAAATTGGTAAAAGCCAAGAAGGCTCCCAGTTGATGTAATTTTTGACCTAGATTAAGCTCTAACTTGTTAAATTTGAACTAGGGACATAGGAATAAAAACTAAAAAAAAAACATTGACCATGGATTCCCATTTGACTGACGAATATAAACAATTGCGTAGCCACCAACTTCAAGCTGAAACCGCAGATCCCATGAATATTCGAAATATTCTGAAACATGTGAAGTATGGAGGCCACACCATCATTTTATGTAGTGCTGTTTTGAATAATTACCCATTCAACACATTAAAAAAAAAATAGTTGTAAATAACTGCACATTCTACTAATAGCTGAGCTTAGTTAACAAAAACAAATGGTAGCTACAACTTTAAATATAATTGTCTGTTAAACTGTAATTAAATATATTACTAGTTTACACAGCCAATTAATATAAACAAATTCGTATGATTTTCCCTTATACATGTCATAAAACGCACATCCTAGTGTTTTTTTAGTAAACACCTGGTGAACGTGGGACTGAGTAACAGTTTTTGCAGCGTGTCCTTCAAACTTCGCACCATGCGCCCACTGGCTAAACCTGACTTGACTTCTCTGGCCTTGATATGTCTGTTAATACACGTAAGGAATTGTTATATGTTCTACCTTTATAAAAATCCACACGATATCAGTTAGCGGTGCGTTCTTGGCGTATTCAGTGCTCTTGTTCTGGCAAATCACAACAAAAAATACGTAAACGAAGAGGTTTGGCATCAGTAGAATGTGAATTATGCACCCAATTCACCCATTTGATTAAATTACCTTTTGCTTACACAGATTTACCACTTTCTTACTCTATATCTTTCACAATATATCATGTGATTGCAAACTCTAATTTAGTTACTACCTCCGCCAAGGAGGGTATGCTTCTGGTTAGTTTGTCTGATCGTTGATTATCGGAATAACCTATAGTTATAAACATAATTTTTAAACCAGAGCTGTGTCTTAGCCTAGTAAAAATGCCATTAAATTTAGGTATTGATCCGGATCTAGGAGTTTTTTTTTAATGCATCCGTTATCCCTATTACCAAGACAACTGTTATTATCATTACCTTTATTACCTGTGCCAAGGAGGTTATGTTTATGGACGTCACCGGTGTATTTGGGAAAGAATTGATTATGATGCAATTCTTCGTGTCAATATTTTTGTCATATCAGTGACCGTATTCCCTTGGCGGAGGTATGCGCTCTCCGAGTGCTTCTAGTTGGGGGGATAATGACAAATGAAATATCAAAGAGAAACACGTGCTTACACCATTTTACGAGCCTTTGAAAGTTCTATTCTTACTTTATCATTATCATTGTTGTTAATATTGTTACCACCATTATCTTTGTTAACGTTTTTATCACAATCATTAATGATATTATCGCCAATGTCATTTTTCTTTGTCGAGTCAAGTACACTGTACTCGGAGCGTCAGTTTATGCACATTTATTATTGACGTGACTATCCAAGAGCAAGAGTCAATAAGATGAAAGAAAGGGGGAGAAGGAGAAAGGGAAGGGGGCTTAAATAAAAAAGGGAGATAGGAAAAGGAAACTGGGGAAATGGAGTGGGTGGGTAAGAGAAAAGGGAGAGGGAAGGAAGAAGGGGCTCGGAAAAAAGGATGGAAGAGGGAAGAATGGGGATAAAGGAATGAAGGCGGTGAGGGACTTTTAAGGAGGAAGAAGAACGGCAAAATGTAGCACCTCTAAATATTCTTTGCTTGTTTTACAAGTGATGACAATAATGATAATAATTGTAATAATAACAGTGATAGTAATATCAATTATAATGGTAATGATATTAATGACGATAATTATGATAATAATAATAAATGTGCATACTTGTTGCATCTTGACGGCTCAAGGCGAACTGCTACAGAACAATGGCCTAATGTCACTAGGTATACCTGCACGTGATCTTGTTCATATATAAATAATATAAAGAATTTATGGGTAAATAATTTGAAACAGGCTGCGCATTCTCGTACATATGAATACATGTATATACATGTGGTTATCAATATAACTATACATGTGATGAGACAATGCATACACTTATGGTCTGTCAGTCTGGTGGTTCACATATACACCCTCCCCCCCCCCCCCCCCCCCCCCTTCATGTGCATAGCCTAGTCCCAAGCGAACTCTATTTCTATAAGTCTGGCAGAATGACAAGGTGAACTGTTGCATCCGTATCAATGGGCGTCGTGGTTGGTAGTCCCTCAAGCCGTGAATTCTGTTGTGATGTCTGAATTTCAACATCAGAAAACGGGCATGTTCGTTGTCCTGGAATTTGACTTGACAGTCCTGGCTTGTCATTGCTGTGAGGACTCTTGGTTGACCAGATGTAAACAGAACGGGTGGCCAGACAATAGCAATGCCAAGGAGTAGTCTGATGGTGTAAGGGTATTACAGAGTGAAGGAGAGCCCTGTCAAACTTATTACAGCTTTATGTTTCCTGACGGTGTTGTCTTGAGAATTAGAGGCTTGATTGCCTAAATAGCCACAAATGACTGAAGTTCTACTGTCAATTGCGATGTGGAGAGGAACACCATCTTTCCGGCAGTACCTGCAGAAAATCCAGATGATACAAAGCAGACACTGTAGCCAAATCGCCGAGCTCAACTATAGGTCAACCAGAGAGTCTGTCAGCTGTCATCAGGAATAACTTCCCTGCAACCTGGAAGAAGTCTACCGTCATTGACTCAAAGGGCCATGTAGGGTGGTTGTCTGTTAAAAGGGGATCCTGTTGTTGGCTAGGTTACACTAGCTGGCATGACTTGCAGGCGTCAACAGCATTTATACCCTGTCAAAAGGCAGTTTACCCAGCCCTGTGCTTTGTCGCTTGGATACAACGAAGTAGGGTGGCAGGAACCATGACCTGTTGACAATACAAAAGCAGTCCCCATCTAAGCAAGCTTTCAATGCAAGAGGACGAAACAGTATAGTTCTGACTAGACAGAAATTTGGAGAAGTTGAGGATAGGAATAAGTGGACAGTGATCAGACAACAGCCCAGTCCAGTGGACGTTACCAGCTCTGTAAAGGTACGAAGCTTCTATTCATAGGACAACTGATAAGGGATGGTCAAAAGGCGCGAAGATAGGTGGCGTGAATGATCAAACAGGTGAATGATCAAAAGATGTAGAGGCTGGGCAGGAGCTGCAATGTCTAGGGTGAATTTTGTAAGATGATTGACCAGACACATTAAGGATCAGACACATTAAGATTATCCAGGTTAGCAGGCACTGTTGTAACTACAGAAGTTCACTTTAGATGTAGGTACCACAAGCTTATCACAGTTCAATGTCAGCATCTGATTAATCATCTGTATATGTCAAGGGATGTAGTACACCATGCTAATGCTGTTCATGAGAACCTCGAAGATCATATCACCACGATAAAAGAAAGCATCACTGATGGCTGCAAAACTCATGGATGCAATGTTTGCAGGCGATGACTTTTATACAAGCTAACATAAAGGGAGAAAAGGTCAGGGATAAGTTACGAATACACCAACCGAACAGAAGAATATCATAGAATCTGGGAGAGAAATTTGGCATGTTTGGGTATGTGCATTTAATGAATGGTCAGTCGGAAGCTGGTCCGTTTTGATGTGGTTAATTTTGCGTGTGTAGATACGTAAGTCTATATATATGTATATATATATATATATATATATATATATATATATATATATATATATATATATTATATATATATTATACACACACACACACACACACACACACACACACACACACACACACACATATATATATATATATATATATATATATATATATATATATATATGTGTGTGTGTGTGTGTGTGTGTGTGTGTGTATGCATATGTATATATGTATGTATATATACATATACATAATATATATATATAATATATATATATATAATATATATATATATATATATATATATATATATATATATATATATATATATATATATATATATATATATATATATACATTATGTATCCACATACGTAAATATATAAAGATACTTTATATGTATATATATATATTTATATATATATATATATATATTGTCACGTATTTACATTAGACGACAAACTATAATGGTAAAACAATGTTATTTCTAAACTACAAAAATAATCAATAATAAACAATGAAAACATTAAACAAAACTGTATAGGCAACATAGTGGTAAAATAAGAGTGCAAAAAATGGTGAAGGGGAAACAAGCGTGCATGTAAACATTCGTGACGTCACAGAAAAGAAAGCCAAAGTTGCGTGGCAAGATGGTAAGGTGGTGGCGAAGATGACGGTAGACGGGTGGTGAGTTCCACACTACCCATACTTCATCTCCTCAGTACCTGCAGTGCTAGGAATGCAGAATAGCCTGAATTATGGGCCATTAGTTTAGCCTCACTATTGCAAGGTAAAGCCCTAGGTACATACCACCAATTAACCCCTTCAAAAGCAAACAATTGTGAGGTGGTAAAATCAGCGCCATGAAAGGGATTTGATTGTATTGCTGAGGGTTTTAGAACTAAATTCTTGATAGCAAGAAGGACAAAACAGTTTGATAGGTGGACTGAAATGGCTTGAAAGGAGCTGATCATTAGAGAGCAATTTCTATCCTCATGTGACTGTAATTTGGGTTTATTATTGAAAGAACGAACTCTAAGAACCCTACAAGAACTACAGGAGAAAGCCGACTGCTTCTTTGTGGCCCACGGAATCCAAGGGACCCGAGTGACGACGCACCTATCGCCCACGAAATTATATCGCCTTCAGCCCTCCACGACCAGCATCCCAGCAACGGAAAAACACGCAGCGTGGGGCCAGGTAAATTGTTTCCTTTGCAATAAACAGGGACATATGGTAAGGGAGTGTTATTTCAGGCCACCAAATGTTTGAAGAAAAACGAGTAAAGCACAACCGCGGAAGGAGGAAACAACTGCACCCGTAATCAGAGTTGTAGTTGAATCAGAAACTAAGGCAAAATGGTATCAAGGAGAAGCAAAGCAGAGTGACAATCAAGATGTGGAAGGCAATGAACTTTGTGTCGGATCTCTAGCAAAAGGTAAGAAATTAACGACTCAGAGAAGTTGAAGGAAGAATGGCAGTAGTACTGAGGGACACAGGATGCTCAATGATAATAGTCTGGTTCCATCATCTAACTTGACTGGTAAGAAAGTGGGAATGATAATGTCAAATTCCCTATTGTGCGGGAAGGGTGAGCACCGTGCATCTGACACGGCCCCTGTATGACCTGATATTGGAAAATACCAGTCGCAGCTGCAGGTGAGAGCGACTCACGAATGGAAAACTGTGGAGTGATGACGAAATGCAGACAGTGAACGTAAAAGGAAGATGACTGTGTTAACAGAGGTTACAAAAAAGTTTAACATACTTTGGATGGTATTCAGATATATTTACCAAAAGGTAAAAAAAAAAGAAAGAAAAAAAAAAAAGTAAAAAGAGGACTGCTGTACTGGCATGTCCCGACGGGCAAACGACAACGGGAGCAACTTGTTCCTCAGGCGTGTCGCCAAGCTATCCTGGAGTTGGCCTATTCAAGCATTTTGGGTGGCCATCTGGGCATAAGCAAAACTAGAGATAAAATACTTGCACTTTCTTTTACCCATGTGTTACTGTCGCCGTAACCTGCTACTGCAGATCGTGCAACGTACGTCAACGGACGGTGGATAAGGGAAAGTGAGCAAGATTAAACTAAGTGACATGCCGCTAATTGGTGAACCATTTTCCTGCATGGCCATAGGTCTGGTGGGACTGCTTGAGCCACGGTCATCAAATGGCTCACGATGCATCCTAACGGCAATGGATTACGCTATGCGGTACCCCGAGGCCGTCGCCCTTCCCAGCATTGACACCCCACAGTGGCAGGAGGTTTGGTTACGATCTTCAGCTGGATGGGTGTACCTAGAAAGATTTTATCTGACAGAGGTCAGAAGTGTATCATTTACTTTCTATTCAGTCTTTCACGCTATGTGCAATGGGCTCATTGAAAAATTTAATGGAGCACTAAAGAAAATGCTTAAAAGGATATATTTCGCGCAGCCCAATGTAATGGCACCGCTACTTGGCGCCGCAGTTGCTGCCCCAGGCGAGCATGGGATTCTCGCCCTTCAAGCTGATATACGGACACACCGTGAGAGGACCACTAACACTAATAAATCTATGTAAAAGATTGGAAAATACATGCAGAATGGCTTTAATAGAATTAAAACACGCACAGGTGGTAGCTCAGTACTATTACTACCAGAAAACCACAGATAGAAATATTGGGGTTAGTGACGACGTGTTGCTGCTGTTGCCTACCAGTGCCAACAAGCTGTTTTTTCAATGGAAGGGACCGTTCAGAGTCTGAGGCAGTTCTAACAAATAGTACAAAGTGATTGATGTAAACGGGACCCCGAGAAAATATAGTTATCTTTTTTTTCCAAACCCCGGACGTCCCATGTTTGGGAGTAACACCACAGATTGCCAATGCCTGGCGCAAAAGGTGCGGTAAAACTGTCCTACACTTCAATCTAGACACGGCGCCGTGGGAATCACATCCAGAACGTGTATAAAATGTAACGAGTTCTCTCTCTCCCTCCCCCTCGCCCCCTCTCTCTCTCCATGTTCATTTCCATAAATATGACTGCACAACCCCCCTCTGTCTCCCTCTCCCTCTCTCTCCTTCATTCACTCTCTCTCTCGGAAATAAATATGACTATACGAAACTGGTTAAATGTTCAATCAAAATGCCAATATAGCATAGGCATATCCATTCATAAATCTATATAG
>NC_091583.1:6484452-6486952 GCF_042767895.1 Penaeus vannamei | reverse complement strand
CTGTTCCTCTCCAAAGCCACGGTCGTCATTTCCTCTGTATTTATAGGCATCGAAATCATGAAGGTAAGAGGAATATAATGAAAGAAAACATATATTGTGTATATATTTATTAGAGTACTAAAATACACACACACACATACACACACTCTCTCTCTCTCTCTCTCTCTCTCTCTCTCTCTCTCTCTATATATATATATATATATATATATATATATATATATATATATATATATATATATATACACATACATATATATCCATATATATACATAGGTTCAGTTCAGTTCAGTTACATTTTCTTCGCCTGGGCCTTTTCTCTGGAGTGGCCCGGCCTATACATAGGTCCGCACACTGCGCAGCTCAGGCTGTCTCTGTGTGATCTGACGGGGTCGTCCTGGAGGTGAACCCTCAGCACAGGAAATGTCAGGTCAACGGAGCTGCATGTCCCGGACGCGTTGCCGGAAGGAGGAGGGAGTGAGGTGTGCTTCCCATTCTATAATGACTGCCAGATTGGAACAGCATGGAGCTTGCATGATGCAATATGCTATGCAGTATGTTATTACTGCTCGGAAACCTTCTCATGCCTTGTCCTTGCCCTCGAGGCGTATTTTGATTTGCCTCAAGGGTGACCCATCATCGGACACGATCTGCTGGTCATCTCGTCCTCGTGTTCTTGTCCTTGATCATTCTCGTGTTGCTCATTCTTATCGGCCTCTTCTTGATCTTCGGTGAATCCATCTGTCCTTGGCGTCCACATGTCCTCGAAGGTCTCGCATAGGTCCTCCGCGACTTCGGATCGTCCAGACTTCCTCGTAGTCCTCGTCCAGTGTTACTCGGGGGCGTATTCGTCCACAGGTCCTCGCAGATCTCGTCCAGGTCCTTCTCGGCTCCCTGCTCATCCAGCCGTCCTAAGACCTGTGTCTTGGTCTACGGGCGTCCTGGCAGGCGGCGCCCTTCCACTCCATCCTGGGATGGCTTAATACCTGCACCAGCAACTCCTGTTCCTCAGGCCTGCGGGGATCATCCGGCGACGTCCGTCTCATGGTATTCCAAGGCAACTCTGAATGCAACCGGACCTCCTTCAGTGTCGTGTCGGATATCCATGTATAAACGAACTAGATCATACATGTGAGGGCTACAGTAAGAGAAAAAGAAAGCAACAGAGAGGGAGGGATGTTAAGTGCTACCAGCCGGTGTTTTTTATATTAATTTGCAGTTTTTAATGTTTGTTATTTAATTTATTTCCGTTTTTTTCAAGAAAATTGTTAGGGAGATGGGAGTAGCGATCCTCACGGATCTTCTCGAGGTACAAACCATTGATGTTAGAGTAAATAAGGGTAATGACGGTGGCAATCCGCAAGAATCTACTTGAAACTATTGTCATCTCATAGAGGAAGATAAAATATGTAAATGAGAATTGTACATCATCACTCATCACGATTGGTATAACCGTGGGCAAAAGAGGTGAACCTACAACTTTGACATAACAAATCCTATTAATGAAGGTCTCAGTGTCTTTTGTTCTGCGTGAATGAGTGTGTAATGATTGCGGGTAATGTAACTCATCACGACGGACAAAATCGAGGGGATAAGAGATACGTAATCTCTCGTTATGCTTACATTTACGATATCTACAAACTCTATTTATGAAAAGTTTCAGTGTCTTTTGTTCTGCATGAATAATTGAGTGTGTGAGTGTAAGTATGAGGGTGAAGAGCGTGAGGAGAGAGCAAGCTCACACAAAGAATGAATCTTGAACACAAACTAATGCTCATTTAAAAAAAAATAACAAATTATTAATTATGTTAATACAACATTATTTCAACTACCACAATGAACTCAACATTATGCATGGTGACATGAAATTTCTTTGCAGGCTTCCTCAGTGTACAGTTTCTCAGTTCAGAAATATTTTCACACTATCCCCGATTGTATTTAATCATAATAACGGATTTGCTACAAAGTCTGACAGACTGAGGTAATTATACCCTGCTTAGGCATGTTCAGAGTATGTTAGACTTCATCGACGTGTGGGGTCTCTCTTTCTATTCTAAATACCGAAAGAAATTAAGTGAACTGAACGAGATTAAAAGTTCCATTGTTACTGTCTCTACTCTTACAATCTGTGATGGGTGCTTGCGACTATCTAGCTTACGAATCACACGACTGTCGGAATTTTCCGAACGGACAAGTGATGTAAGTATAGTGAGAAGAGCGTGATTAAGAAGTGAATCATTATTCTAGCTTAAAACACTTCCTACAATTATAATTAGATGTCAATACGGGCTCACACTGACTTGAATTTGCCTATTGAATGAGTTACTTTAGTTTCACTATCTATCTACTCTCAGACGTCAGTGCATAGACCTATTAGACTATTCACGAAACTCCGTGCATTCTTGTGCACTATGAAAGGGGAATATTCTAACGGTATATTCATATAATGAATTTATACATATTTGTGGTTAAAGCTTTGTTCTCGCTCCAAGAGAACAGTCAC
>NC_091583.1:6430939-6446452 GCF_042767895.1 Penaeus vannamei | reverse complement strand
TATTAGGAAAATAAAGTAATTGTTTTACCTTGGTGGATGTGCAGCTAGTGGCGCACAATGTGCCAATCCTAAAGCAGACTGCTGAAGCTGTGTTGGTACTACAACCCGTCGGGGAAGGCAATCACTCTGCTCACGAAGGTGATATAGAACACCATTACTTATTTCAAACTCACAGATAAATGTTGGAAGCTTTTTGGCAACTGTCCACCTTCTAAGTATGTGATTATTTCCTTTAACAATGGATCTTCATTCTGTTCTGCCCTGAGCAGTGTTGGGTCCACGGTATCAATATTAACTGATGCAATAGCTGCAACTCGTGAGACCATATCTGGAACTTGATCGTCATTGCCACGTCGATACATGATTTTAAAGTCGTAATGTTGCAGTTCGACACACCATCAGGACATCGCACGACTTTTTGCATTTGTATATGTGATAGGTAGAATGACTTCAAGCTTAAGATGACCAGACTGAGAAGATGGACCACTAACAAGAATGTATTCAAATCGTCTAAGGAAGTCTGTGCCCATCTGGATTAAGTCTTAGACCAGCAGTATGGAATAAATCTGCCAAACCTAGAAGGAACTGTCACTTTTTTCTTAACAAGAACGGTACTTTTGTGAGCGTCAGCCGAGTCACCAGAAACACACGGTTGTTTACAATTTTCTGAGATAACACATTTTGAGATAATATGGATTCTTAGATGATGCATTTGTATATGTGATAGGTAGAATGACTTCATCAAGCTTAAGATGACCAGACTGAGAAGATGGACCACTAACAAGAATGTATTCAAATTGTCTAAGGAAGTCTGTGCCCATCAAAACTTCACCGGGGAATGAGAGGCTTTCAACAATACATACATGATGAACAAAAGACACTTGTGGAGATGGATAAAACTGCATCTACTTCTCCAGTCACTGCTTATGTAGTGCCTATTACCCCAGCAAGAAATCACATTGGTTTATGCTATCGGCTGAACTATAAATGATGTTGGGAGGAATTCTTAAGTAATGTTACCTCACTTGCAGAATCGATTAAACAGCAAAGGTGTCAATTTACCGTGAGTGTCACAAGGGGTCTTCTGTTACTAGTCTAGATTTCGGGGTTGCTCAGTTGCTCTGGAGGAATAACTCAGCGATGCCGTAGAATCTGATGTAGGTCCCCTTTCCGATTCACGAAATTGACAATTCTGACGAACATGGCCTTATCTTTTACATACCCAGCAGACTTCGGGCTTCATGCTACAGTTGGGTCTAATGTCCTTGTCCTAATAGCAGTAGGCGGCAGAACTGGTACAAGCAGCAGCTGCCACTTGAGCACTGCCCTCATTTAGTGGAGGACTAGTAAACTGCACACTTTGTTCCAGTCGAGTACCATAGCGTGTGTTGGTTGCTGTGCTCTCTGCTATACTGCCCATACACACTGTGCAGCTGCTACCAAATCTGTCATATTTGCGACTGTAAATAGAGTCCTGCCATAAATGTACGTCTAACAAGTTCACTTACATCACCTAGAGACATGTAATCCCACTGTTCTGATAAAGCAACCGACTCAACCTGTAAGTGAAAATTCTGAGGTGACTGCCCATCTCGTAGGTATTTGGAAGCAAGCACACTGAGGAATTCGGTTACATTTGATGTTCCACGAACCTTTGCTTGAACTTCAGCTCTAAACTCTGTCCAGGAAATTGCACTACATCACCCTTACAGTGCATCCTTGTAGCACGGATACGAGTTTCATCATCTGCAGGGCGACACTACAATTCAATTTGTCTGAGCCAGTAGTCGAGTTCAGTATTCCGTTCAAGAGGATTTGCAGAGAGTGACTTTGCTTCAAATATTGGAATCTGGTTACGAGGCTCAACAACAACCACTTGAGTATCAGATGATGCATACAACAAAGACATAGGTTGAAAGGGCACACCTGGAACAGGCACAGGAACGAGGCTGACCCACACGGATCACTGTAATTGCAGAAGCTGCCTCATTCTCTGTAAATGATTCGGTATCTCCGTCAGCTCCGCAGCTGGTTGCTGTCAATTGGGATGGTCGACGACATTTATCCCGGAGAAGTGACCTTATATTTTCAAGTTCCTGTTGTATTTTCTCATTAAACTCTTGTTGCTGTTGATTCATTGCTCCTTGTGCCTCCATCTGGCTTATTGCGTCGACACACTGCAGCCTCGCATCTTGAATGGAAGTCTGAAAAATGTCCATTTTAGAATTTAAATTCGGTAAAATTTCCTGCAAACTAGACATATCACCAGAACCTGATGTTTGCTGCTCCTCCTCTCGTTCTGTCAAGCTACCAGCTGCTGCTTCCGACAGACCATCTCTTCTGCAAACTATTGTTCTATTAATATATGTCAGGGTACAGTACTAGATTAATATTCACTTTATACCTCACAAATACTGACAGATTTCAAACACTGCACAAAACTTGGATTTGCAAACACTAACACTTATGGTGCACGAAAATAACACTCCACATTAAACACTAAGAGCACAAAAACACTAAAAAGCACATCAAAATCAACAATGTAAAAACTTACAAGTGAAAACTGATTAAATGGCATGCAATAACTATGTATTAATTGCTCTGCACATGCTATCTCACCGCTGCCACCAAAAATGGGTTGTAGTGCGCAATTAATGTTATCTTGACTGATCACTGTTTATTTATCTTTCAAGTTTACTTTGAAATGGAAGTCTCAGTGCAGGGTAACCAAAACATTCACAGTACATATATATAACATTTATTAAGTTCGTTAGGTAAATATACACAATGCTTGACACGTCACAAGGACATAAAAGAATGAATACTTAGCATGCCACGAGACAAACACTTAAACATGCCACGAGACAAAAAAAAAAAAAAAAAAAAAAAAAAAAAAAAAGCGACTAAAAACGAACAAAAAGCTGGAACAAGGGACCAAACCCTCAGCCATATATACCCGTATAGTTATTAAGCAGTTATTCCCGTGCCAGTTCAGAAGTGTGCTTTAATAATAATAATAATAATAAAAAAATGCTATATTACTTATCTTGAGAACGTGGGTGGATCACGGCAGAATAAAAAACACCGGCCGAAAAGACGAGAAAACCCTGCGACCTGCTCCAGCTACAACCCAAAAATCCAACCGGAGTGATGGCGCTCAGCAAATATTTATACCCTAACCACACTAAGAAAATAAGAGTGGGTGTGTGATGTCCGACAGTGGCGCCATCTATTTAAGGTAACAGTTAACATGAGACAACCATTGGACGCAGGTTATGCCCTCACATACTGAGGCTCAAGTAAAAAGCCCCAACGGCGGCTACGAGCAAAACAAGTAAATAAATGGTTCTAATAAATGAATAAACAAATCAAAGACTAAAACAAGCAAACAAGTAAACGAGAAAACTAGTAAAATATGCGAATAAACGAGTAAACGAAGATTACCAGACCAACAAGCAGCAGAAATAGACAACCTCGAGCTTTCCATCTACTACAGTACTACATAAGAGAGAAAGATTCGTGAATGTACAGAACTTATATTCCAACCAAAATAGATCTAATGATTCATCCAAATGCCTCACAAATTTTAAAATTCTGTACTGGACCATGTATATGTAGACCTTTTAAATCAGTAGGAGTGCCAGAAAGGACCAACAGCCGTAAAAACAGATAATAATCACCCCTTCCCCTAGAAAAAGACTACCAAAGTACGAAATCATTAGAAAATGACATTACCTGTCCCCATACCCACAGGAAGTCGAATAACAGTGCCAACTCAAGTTTTCCCCTAAATAAATTCGCTATGTAATAGCCAAAGCGCCAGTATGTAAGCACAGTACATCACAAAATCAGGTAGGATTAAAAATAGACAAGTTTAATCAGCCATTCGACAGAAGATCCGCCAGTTGATTCAAGCATTGACACCTGAGACAAGTGCCAGAAGCTGACCCCACGACTCGTGGTCGCGGTCGGCCGAGGGCATTCGCCCGTATTTAACACCTCTCCGAAAAATCGCCAGACATGAAATTATCTTTCTAACTTCCTCTAACCCCAGACCCCAACCTTACACAATCCATTAAATCCTCCCCTCCCACACCACCCGTCTCCTTTCCTCAATGCCTCTACTGTAACCCTACAATTTATGCTTATTAGAATGCTTGAGCTCATTATAATGGAGAGCGTATGTACACTCATACAGACTCTGTTCAAACATTCGTGCACGAATATGAGCTCGTATGTACGGAAGTGCGCAGGTACATATGTGCGCACGTGCAGGCGTGTATGTGTGTACGTGTCTATGTGTGTATGAAAGAGAAGCAGTACACAAATATATACGGGCATGTATGCATGTATGTAGGTATGTGTATGTAGGTATGTCAGAGATCATGGACACGATTATGTTTGTGTATGTACAGTTTATATGTATGTGTATAGTCATGTGTAAGAGTACAAGATATATGTGTATGCTCCCGTGCTTGTACATGAGGGTATAATGGGTATATATACGTAGATATGTATATTTGTACGTATATGTGTATGTATTCATGTATGTGTATGTATGTATATATGTATGTATGAATATATATATATATATATATATATATATATATATCTATATATATATATAAATAAATAAATAAATATATATATATATATAGTATATATATATATATATATATATATATATATATATATATATATATATATATATACATATATATATATATATATATATATATATATATATATATATATATATATATATATATATATGTGTGTGTGTGTGTGTGTGTGTGTGTGTGTGTGTGTGTGTGTGTGTGTGTGTGTGTGTGTGTATGTACAATATGTATGTGTATATGTGTATCTATATGTATATGCATAGGTGCTATATGAAATTTATGTACAGGTGTAGACATATATATGTGTGAGTGGTCTCTAATGAATATACGTAAGTGCGCACGCACATGTGTGTAATGATATGTGTGACTATTTGTAGAACATAGGAGTAGATGCATATCAATATGCATCGGAACATATGTAAAGGTGTATGCTTACACGTGCATGTGCACGAAAATGAACATAAGCGTAGTAGTTAGGGCATGTGCAGGTAAACAATTATGTACCCACTAGGTGTACATATACATAAATGAAATCAATATATGAAATGCCATCACATATTTATGCACTTCTGATCCTCAAGCTCATGCTCACGGGAGTATACCCTGGTGTAGTGAGCAGGGTGCACACTAGGTAGGGCCAACCCTGTTGCAAGGAACTTCTCAAATGCTTACAAAAGACCATTGTGGAATCATATAGTGTAAACGAAAGAGTGGCAAGAGTACATCTTAAAGATTGTTCAAGTCTATGCTCCAACTTGCAGTCACAGTGATGAAGAAATAGGGCTTCTATGAAGATGTTGATTTAGCCATTGAGGGAATGAAAACCCATTTCACAATAATCATGGGAAATTTTATTGCCAAAATTGTAAAATGGCAGAATAGACCGTAGTAGGGAATCACGGAATAGGCACTAGGGATGACAGGGGACAAATGGTAATTGATTTTGCGAAATTTCGATCGCTCATCATAAATACATTATTCGAAGAAATACTAAAACAGAAGTGGACATGGAAGTCGCCATCTGACGTCGAAAACGCTAAAGTAAATGTTGGTAGTGACCATAGAATGGTCAGAAGCGAAAATAAATGACACCACATATGTAAAAGGAACAAACTCAGCCAACTTAGAGACCAGAGCGACAGAATTTAGCCTTAATATCCAAAACAGATATTCACTTCTCAGCGACAAAACTCTCAACATTGTCCATATTAACAAACAGTTCAATGACATAATGAAGGTAGCTGCACTTAAATTAGGCGGTAAGATCGACTAGCAAAACTCCAGCAAGCTCTCGGTAGAAACTAAACAGCTTATACAAAAACGTAGAGCCATGAAAGTATCGTCAAAAAGGGACAAAATAGAAATAGCTGAACGAACAAAAACTATAAATGAAAAGAAGAGGGAAGATGTATGGAAATTCAATACTCAAATAATAAATGAAACGTGATTTCAGGTACCAGCATGAAAACAGCTAGGGAGAAATCAAAAGAACCCCAGGGAGAATGAAATCATAAAAGTAGTGGAAGACTTTTACAGGGATCTATACAACTCAATTGAACAGCGACAGATAGAAGCAAACGCGGTAATTAGAGACATATTTAACATCACAACAGAAGAAATAAAAAGAGCACTTAAAGGCGTGAAGAGAGGGAAAACACTAGGTCAAGATGGAATTAATATAGACCTTAAAGTAGAGGCAAGAGAAATTGCAACTGTAAAACTATCCAATCTTTTTAACAAATGCCTTCTCAACGGAAAATGAAACAGACATTTTAATACATATAAAGAGGATAGAAAGGATCTAAAAAAAAAAAAAAAAAAAAAATACTGACCCATAAGCCTACTTTCAATTACCTACAAACTATTCACAAAAGTCATCACAGCTCGAATCTGACAGTCTGAATTTTAACCAGAACAGGCAGGCTTACGCACTAAATTCTCAACAACAGACCGTATCCTCATTCTCACCCAAAGAAGAGAGAGAAAAAAAGTAAACCCCTGTGTATGGCATTCACAATTACGAAATGGCATTTGACAGTACAAATACCAGCAGTATTAGAAGCTTTTCGAAGACCGTGAGTAGAGGAGATATGTAATGAGCTGACGCCTCAGCTCCTACTTACCGCTCTCGCCTCTGTATCCGAACACAATGACGTCATCACCCCCAACTACCCCTTGCGCCAGGCCGTAACGGAAACTGTAGAAGGCGCAGAAGGCGATCCTACAGGAGAACCTGACGAGAGATCGGAACTCCCTGGACGAGATGCTATGGTCGTTACTGAGGAGGGGGAAGCGGTTTGTTTGGCTGGATTGTACGCTGAAGAGCTGGCGACGGGCATTACAATTGTTGGCTAGTCGGCGTAATTTTCTTTTATTTTATGTTTTAATTCCTGTATGTATTTGTTGTTTCTTTTATTTATATGAATAATGTTGCATTCTTTTTTTCAAATTCTTCCTGATTTTATATCCAAAGGAAAATGAGCAATGATATGAAAGAAAAGCTATAACGACCCTATAACGAGTTTTGCTGAGCAGACTCGTAAGAACTGACTTTGGCGCCTGACCTTATGAGTATAAAAGGTCGGGTCAGTGACCTTGTAAAGCAGTTGTGATTTACATTGGTTCAGTGATATACGTTCGGCTTTCTCTCAGAAAGCAGACGTCTTTAACAAACTTTTTAATTTATCTATGGATATAGCAGAAACCCAGCAGTTTTCATAAAGTGTTGTTTATTTCAGTTTTTATTAAGAGTGCTCTTTTTTCGTGGATTTTTTAAAATTTTTATTGTGTATTGTTTTATGGCTTCGAAAATAATACTTGACTTTCAAAAGAGATGACCACCAAAAGAGTTTTGTGGATATGCATTAAGTGACATTGTCCGGCAGCAAATCACCGTCACGTGCAGCATAAATAATAGAGCAGTAGGTGAATTGAATGCTTAGATCCTTATTAATTTTCATTTGAATCATGACTTCAGTTACTTTCCCATGTAGTCTAAGTTTCCCATTTAACTAATGAAATGTTTGGTAATCTCTCAGTTAATTCCGAATCTTGGTGAACTACGAACACCTCAGGCTAACTACAATTTATCTTGGGGATGAAACGGTAACTGTTCTCTTGATGCAGTGATTCTTTTAATATTTGTTAATGATGGTGGCTACCTGGTACTCAGATGGGAGTGTTTATGAGATCCAGCTTTGGCCACGAAGCTTATTACGCTACCACATAATTGGTTCTAACCTGTCCTTGGCACGCATGTAGCGTCTCGCTAACAAGGGCGCCCAGCTTATACATAGTTAAAATTAACTAAAACAAGCTTAGTGTCTTAAAAGGTGATCTGCGTAGGGTAAGCATCAATTAACTACGTCGAACAATGACGCTAACTATGTCATGTAGTCTTTGGTATATGTTAGATTTTCATTTCTTTTGAATAAATCATGGTGGAAAGGATGGATATCCTTAAGGCATAAAAGAAACTATATATATTTTAACCATGGGGTTTATTAAAAAATACAAAAAAAATAAAACAAACGAAGCATGAAATTGTCCATGTTAATATAAGAATCACAAAATAAAGGTACAATATCCAACCTATACTTCTGATTCCTAAAATCCTAAAATTAGCACTTGCAACTTATCTTTGGAGTCCAGAGCGATGCTTCCCAAACAATGGTAGGCGGCAGAATCCCCTGTGGGAAACCACTGCTGGCTATTTACGGGTGTGTGGGGATTGTGGGTACTGGAAATGCGAATCTCGGAATGCGCACTGGATACTTGGAATATGAACTGACGTAACTTGGAATGGAATAGTGCATCTTAAACGTAGACATTGCAATGGAATTAAATCGACATATTACAAAATAAGACTTCTGGGCATGCAGTAACGAAGCAAGCGACCAATCTTCTTGTCATGTCGTGGCGACAAGCATCCTTTAATATAACGGTGGCGCCAAACATTCATATGATGCTTGGATGGTAGTCATCTGACCTGGTAGTCATCCAGGTCACTACACTCGAACCCTTAGTTACTCATTTGTGCCAAAACAGGAAGCACGAGATTCACTCTCACTTGCTCTTTGGCCCGTCCAGGGACTTTTCCTCCCCCTACAGATTCGTTAGGGCGACACCATCTCACCAAAATTATATATAGATTGCCTTGAGGATATATTCAAGAAACTAGAATGGAATAAAAAGAGTATCAAAATAAGATACAAACAAACTAAGAATTGTAGCCGATATTGTTCTCTTCAGGGAACCAGCAAATCAAATGCAGCAATTAATAAACAAGTCTGAAAGTCGGACTTACGATGAACAAGAAAAAGACTAAGGTCATGTTCAACAGAAGAGCTCAATTCCTATACATGTACAAGGCGAAGCACCAGATGTAGTGGACAAGTATATATATACATAGGGCAACTGATACTGACAAACACATTTAACGAAAAGGAAATGAATCGACGCATCAGTCTAGAGGTTCCTTGCCATTGTGTTTTAAAATTAAAGTCCAGTGCATCCTACCAGTTATGACCTATGGATCAGAAAAATGGTCTACACCCAGATTACTGGAGAGGAAACTAATGAGTGCCCAGAGAGGGATGGAAAGGTTAATGCTGGGAATCAGCCTATGAGACCGGATGACGAAGACGTGGATCAGGAAACAGACGAAAGTGGAAGATATACTTGGGAGCATCAAAAAGAAGAAAAGGTAATGGGCAGGTAAATATTTCGGAAATAGGACTACAGATAGATAAAGAAAGGTACAGACTGGGCTAAACATAATATAATAAGGCGTAACGAGGCTAATACTGGAAACAAAAAACGCAACAAAAAATTGGAAAAGATTAGGAGAGCCCTACTTCCAGCAGTGTACCGATTCGGGCTGATGATAATGATGATATGTATATATACATGCATGTGTGTGTGTGTACATATATAATAAATACACACACACACACACACACACACACACACACACACACACACACATATATATATATATATATATATATATATATATATATATATATATATATATGTGTGTGTGTGTGTGTGTGTGTGTGTGTGTGTGTGTGTGTGTGTATGTATTTATCTTGGTATATTTATGTTGTAATACTCATATTCACGTCACCTATATGCATGTCCATGCACATGCCGCCCTTTACAGCTCCCCAGGTACCCTAACACTCAAAGCTAAGCCTTCACAGACCTTTCCTCTTCACATACATAAAGTACCCAGAGAGTAATCCTCTCCCCCCTCCTACTATTGCCATACATATACTATATCATTTATCCTTACACATATCCTATACAGTTATACTAACCCACACGAAGAGGGTTTGAGTAGAGTGCCGGGCGGAGATATCCCTCTGTTACACAGATACATCCCCTCTCCCTTCCACCTCTTATACCCCTAACACTATGCGGCACCTCTTCAACATTCCACAATACCGTGTATTTAACCTGGGTCGCCTGTGTGCGACAGGCAGACATCCACCACCCAAATGTACAGACTGAACCTCTGTCCAACCTCTGTACCAGCCTCGTGTAATAAACCTGTCAAGCAGGAGAACTCGGGAGTCTATCTACCTGAGCATCAAACTGTCTCACATGAGACATAGTTCAGCTAGCACCGACAAAAATTCGGCACGATCTGATGTGTTTAACCACCTCTCCACATCAGCCATACAACTCAGCAAAACCATGGCATCCTGTGGTCCCGCAGAGTCAAAGGGAAATCTGGCTACCTCCCCCGGGTCAAAGGGGGCCAACCGGGAGGCTACCCCAGTGCTTCCTTGTGCAGCTAGTACGAGCTCCTATCCCCGGAGTGAAGGGGTTCCCTTAGCCCAGGGTAACGAGCTCCCTTCCCAGGGTTATGGGACCTCCGCCCAAGGCCATGCCCCCTCCCCCCCGGTAGCGAGGGTTAAAGCTGCCCCCCCCGTCCAGGGTGATTGGCTCTCCCACAGAAGCCACGGGAATGGCTGCTCCCCCACCCAGAGTAATGGGTGTATCAGTGAAGACAGTGCTAGCAGTGAAAACATTGAAATCAAAACTGAACAATCAATCTATCAAATCGGCAATGTATTAATAGTGCTGAATACCATCTTATACTTTGTTGCCACGAAAAAAGCGTGGGCTAGATTGCTTCTCTGTGATCAGATTAAGAAACTATTTGATCCGGAAGAGATTGAAAAGGCCCATATCGTAATCAACTCTAGGAAGCCTAGAAACACAACTCGAGACACGAAGAAAATTATTAACATAACTGTGCACACTATGATCGTCTACTGTGTTAATAGGGAAAATCTGGAGTTTGCAACAACTAACATCCCAACCACGGACTGGACGCCGCCGAAAAAGACAGGTATTTCTACTCCTTTTGTTAAGTTCTTCCAAAAGACTAAACATCAGGAAACACAGACACACCTAGAACCTTCCTTTAACAATGTCAGTTTGTTGAAAAACAAAATAGATTTGCTAATAGGAATGTTCTCCGAACAACAGGGGACGCTCAACAAAATGATAAATCAGAAGGAATGCGCAGAGGCAGCAGACGTCACGACAGACCCGCTCCCCCCCTACCAAATCCCGTTCAATCTCCCTTCCCCTGTCTTTGACCAATCCACCTACCAAGCTTTCCCATTTGCTTCTCCTTCCCCTATCAGAATGCCCTCTACCTCTACCCAAGAACCCCCCTCCACACCCTCCCTACCTGATGAACCCATGGCTAGCGACCCCCCCAGCTCCCTTCCCCTCCCGCCTATCCCCCCCCACTCCCCGCCCACAGCGAGCGAGCGGGCGTGCGCCCTTGCTGACTCGCCAGCCTCCCCGAGTAACAAGACACCTCAGCAGTCCTCGAACACCCCACAAATCAAGAGGAAAAACGAGGCATCTACACAAGTAACGCCTAGGTGAAGCTTTAAGAATAGACAAAATAAAAAGAAAAACAATCTGAAGGAACTCGACCCTAATCGCCTGTGGGATGACGCAACTCATCACCAGGTGTCAGGAGTCCCCCCTCCCACTGCCCACCTACTCCAGCCCCAGCTCCAGCAGTGCCGACGGTCGTGATAAACAACCACAGAGAAAAAGCGGAGCAAGTTGCTGAGGACGAAGGCTTCGTCACAGTAACATCAAGGAAGCAAAAGAAAAAAAAGAGAAGAACGACAAGCTGCACAACCCTTAGCAGGAGCTGATCGACCTGACACAGTGTTCCTGTACATCACAAGCTGCCATCCAGACACAAATGAAGAAGACATCGAAGATCATCTATCAGACAATTTTGAAAACATATCAAGTGTAAAAGCACACAAAACCGTGATGACACATAATTACTACACCAGTTTCACGGTAACAGTACGAGGCCGAGAAATAACACCCGAACTATTTTTAGACTCGGATGCCTTCCCAAGGAATGTCAAAGTGTTCCTCAACTGAAAAATAAGTACAATCGTGACCAGAGAGTTTGACTGTCAAAATAGACCACATTAACGCCCAGTCTCTCCTTGGGCATTTTGGTGACATAGGAATGCTTATAATAGAGAGAGATCTCGACATACTACGTATTAGTGAAACTTGGCTTCACCAAGATATGTCAAGTGCATTTATTAATATTCCAAACTTCAATGGTTATAGATGCGATGCAGGACGTGCGGGAGGAGTTTGCTTATATGTACGTGACACCTTTAAAACAAACGCGATATCCACTACAATTGCTAAGAGTGCAGATGTAAAGGATATCTGGGTTAATGTACAATGTAATATGCTTCCATCTTTCATTGTAGGCACGATCTATAGGCATCCTCGTGGTTCCTCTGAATCCTTTGATTATTTTGAAAAAGGTTTTAGAGAAATGTCATTGAAAAAGAAACCTCTTTTCATACCTGGCGATCTAAATGATGATTTAAACAAGCCAACTTCTAAATTAACTAAATTAACAAAAACAAATTTGAACAACGTAAAAAAACCTACATGAATCACAGAAAATACTTTGTCATCAATTGATGTAATTATAACAAACAGACCTGACATTGAACTCATAACGGTGACACTAGATCACCGTTATGACCAAAGAAGAAATCAAAACGACTAACAGTTACAAAAACCTTTTGTGAATTATTCAATTATGATTCTCAGTCATTATGCCAAATCATAATAACCAAAGAATCATCTCTCTTACAAATTTTGCAAACTGACAACGTAGACAAGCAGGTAGATGTGTTCAAGGAAGTGATTAATGATAGTATAAATGCTATCGCCCCCTTTGTTACAAAAATCATTAAACGTCCTCCGGCCCCATGGATAAACGACGACATCAAGAGAGTCATAACATATAGAAATAATATGCATAGCGCTCTCAAAAATAACAGATTCGACACGACACTCCATGCTCCCTATAAACAAAGAAAGAGAAATGTGAAATCGCTAATACAAGAAGCCAAAACTGATTAATTTAGAAATAGATTAACAAATTGTAAAAAAAAAACAGCTAAACATGGAAGATTTTAGACACTTGTACCAAACAAAAACAACCATAAAGATAATCCAAATACCAATATTAGTGCAAATGAATTTTAATGAGTTCTTGACTAAAATTGGACATTCCACATATGAACAAACAAATGCTTCCATATCTAAACAAAATACAGTTAGTATTAGGCCTTCAGCCAATAGCTCCAGACTACAACCTGTTCAAATAGAAACCGTAATCCTGACAATAAAACACCTGCGTGAAACAAAGTCTGTCGGGGTGGATGGTATTGCTCTTCGCTTCCTCAGAGACAGCCTTCCTGCTGTGGCGTATTATTTAACGGTTATCATTAATACATCTTTGGTCACCGGTTACTTCCCATCGCTCTGGAAGCATGGCATAATAACACCAGTTTTCAAATATGGAGGCAAAGACGAAGTTAATAATTATCATTCTATTACCATACTTCCTATACTGTCGAAGGTTCTCGAAAAAATCGTAGCAGACCAACTGACAACATTTCTAGAGACACATGACCTACTATCTAGAACACAGCATGGCTTCAGAAGTAAGCTGTCTACTGAAACAGCATTATTGCAGATTACAAATAATATTTATGAGAATATAGACAACAACCGTATAAATTTGCTTACATTGTGCGACTTATCAAAGGCCTTTGATAGTGTCAATCACGAAATCCTCATTAGTAAACTAATGAATCACAAAATTGACACATATTGGTTCAGAAGCTATCAAAGTAATAGAACCCAATCAGTCAAAATTAGTGAGAATATATCAGAAAAACAGAGTGTATCCTTTGGTGTCCTACAAGGATCTATATTAGGCCCAACCCTGTTCATAATATTTGTAGATGATCTGTCTACCATAGCCCAAAATTGCCTTCTTGTTCAATACGCCGATGATTCACAATTTCTCCATAGTGATTCTGTAAACAACTTAGTTTCACTGATACTAAAGACCCAGGAGACTAAAAGGATACTTTGACTCAAATGGCCTTAAGATAAATCCAGATAAGACACAATGTATCTTCATAGGTAGTCGCCAAAACATAGCCAAAATTCATGTAAACACGACCATAATATTTGAAGACAGCTATATAAGACCAAGTACTTTTGTAAAAAATCTAGGCGTACACATTGACAGATTCATGACATTTGAGAACCACGTCGATAACATCCACAGGAAAGTAATGGGCACACTAATTTACCTGTCATATCAAAAATAGAATCCCTGTTGAAACTAGAATATCTGTTACACAAACACTAGTTCTCAGTATAATTAACTATTGCTCAAATATATGGGGTACAGCAAACAAAGGTCAAATTCAGAAAATTCAAAAATTGCAAAACTTTGCTGCCAGGGTAGCACTTGAGAACGTAAAGAAGTATGACCACATTACCCCACACATAAACAAACTAAGTTGGCTAAAATACATCACAAATGCAACTATGATACTTGCAAACTAATTCACAAAATGATCCACGGTTTTTATCCAAAATGGTTGTTAACCCTTCCAACTGTAAATAATACAACCTGCGTCCAAACAAGACAATGTAACTCCCTATATGTCAAAAGATCACGTACAGACATAGGAGCACGACACATACTAACATGTGGACCCATGATATGGAACCAACTGCCTTTTGATATCAGAAACATTCAAAACTCAAATACACTCAAAAGGAAATTAAAGGAACATCTATGAAATCACCCATGACATCAAGTTTCTAAATATAAGAATAGACAAGGCTTATATGTACCACCATTGATTCTATGTTTAACTTGTATTTATTTGTACTGTAACACCACTATGTATAAAATAAGAATAACCATTGTAACAAATGGAATAAAGTACTTTGAATTTGAATTTGAATTCGTCCAACCTCCCCCCAGACAACAGACAACCAAATCCCCCCACCCCAGATGCCACACCACCCACTTCCCCTCCCTCGTTTTCTTCCTTATTTCATACAGCCCCAAATTCCTCATTAACTGACCGGCTTCCCAGAGAAACAACCACCATAACTTCTCTTCCTATGGAACCTATCGTAAAGTTCACAGGTTATAATTTCCCCCCTGACCAACTGTTCTTAGAGACCGAAAATTTCATCTCTAGCCTTGACTCAAACATCTGCTGTAATTCAGTCGAATTTTCCAAGCGATGCCTCCAACATGTGACCCAACGCTTTCGGGCATAGATAAAGAATCCCCTGGTGCCTGGACTGAATTGAAGTCCCAGCTCGCTCAGCGATTCGCGACATCGGTAAGTAATGCGAGTGTCTGGCTAGCAAGGGTTTTCAAACTGTGGCCCGCATCCCTCTCCCAGGGCGACATCACAGCCTTCGTCATCGACATCAAGCAAGGCATTATGCAGATGGCTATCAACAACACCCAAAGTACCTTAGG
>NC_091583.1:6357915-6360415 GCF_042767895.1 Penaeus vannamei | reverse complement strand
TCTTGTGTTTCCCCAGATATCCGCATGTTTTTGAAAGAGAATAACGTCTCTACTCTTGATGAAGCTGCAAGACTTGCGGATCTTACCCGAAATCGAACCCCGGTCCCCACAGAGGTAAGAGGTTAGTTCAGACCAAGCAGTTGGTCCTAGAAGAAGCTAATGTGACAACTCCTAGACCTAAAGTAACATGCCACGGTTGTGGTGAAGTGGGTCACATTAAACCGTGTTGCCCCCCAAATCCTCTTGCTTTCAAACAGTCTATTTATAATGTCAACTTTTCTTTTGATGATAATTCGCCTCGCAAATTTTCAACTTCTGGTACCATCAATGGCTCTTGGGTCTCGACTATCCTCCGAGATTCCGGATGTTCTTGTGTTATTGTAGCTGAACAATTACTGCCTGATGTTGACCTGTCATCATGTCAGTGGACGAAAGTTTTTGATTATCTTGGACGTACAGACACTTTCTCTCTAGTTAAATGTTTCATACAATGTCCATATTATGTTGGATGGGTCAAAGCTGTAAGGGCGCCTCTCAAATTTTGCTCTGTATTGATTGGGAATATTCCCGGTGTTAAAGATCATAACAACATTGATTCTGTTGCTAATAAAACTGCTACAAACTCGGATGTATCTGGCCACATTGAGCCTATACCACGCACTATATCATTTACAAAACCGACTAATGATACTGATGAATATGTTCAAGCAGTTGAAACCAGATCGTGTAAGGTTAAGAGAGTCCATCCTTTAGTGTTACCAAAGTTTGAGCCTCTCAATATCACGTCAGCTGAATTTGTTAAACTTCAGGCTTCTTGTCCTTCTTTATCAGGAGTCAGGTGTAAAGCAAATGCGGGTGAAACAGATAACATGCGCGATGGCTCTGTGTATAAATACGAGGTCATGAATGGTTTAATCTACCGCTCCTGTATGAATTCCAGATTCCATGAAAGGGTTGGTATATCCTCTCTCGTTGTGCCTGCTGACTGTCGGAAGATCATTCTCAGTCTGGCACATGAAAGTCCACTCGCAGGCCATTTCTCGTACCGTAAGACAGAGATAAAGGTAAGGGAGCAATTTTATTGGCCTGGAATGGGCGCTGACATCAGATAATTGTAAATCTTGTGAGAAGTGCCAACGAATTTCCAGTAAAAGTAGAGTAAAGCCAGCCCCGTTACAACCAATACCTTTTGTGACTGAACCTTTTTCTCGCGTCGCTATAGCCATTGTTGGACCTTTAACTCCTGCGTCTTCCCAGGGTCATAAGTACATCTTAACGTTAATAGATTTTGCCACTGGGTTCCCTGATGCTCTCCCGTTAAAAGACGTTGATTCAGTGTTTGTAGACGAGGCTTTACTAGTGATTTTCTCTCGTGTAGGTATTCCTAGGGAGATACTCTCAGACAGAGGTACACAATTTACTTCCAAATTAATGGTTGAACTCCATAAATTACTAGGTATAAATCCCCTTTTTACAACTCCTAACCACCCGAGTTGTAATGGTAGGATAGAAAGGTTCCACGGTACATTGAAGGCGTCATTGAGGAAGTTGTGTGCCGAGAAACCAAAGGAATGGCACCGGTACCTCATACCTACTTTTTTTGCATTACGGGAAATTCCGAGTGATCGTACGTCGTTTTCTCCTTTTGAACTGCTTTATGGTCGTACTGTGAGAGGGCCAATGTCAGTCCTGAAAGATTTGTGGGAAAATACTAGTGTTACTGATGATCAGCGTTCCACGTATCAGTATGTTATCGAATTGAAGGATAAATTAGCTGATTGTGCCAAGATAGCTGCTCAAAATGCCGACATCAGTTCATCTAGATATCGTTCATACTTCGATCTAAAATCACAGAAGAGACATTTTAAGAAGGGTGATGAGGTCTTGGTCTTACTTCCTGATCATACAAATAAATTACTGATGGCCTGGAGGGGTCCATTCCACGTTCTTGAACAAAAGAACAAAGTTAATTATTTGATTGATGAGAATGGCACTTAAGCTTTATCATGTGAATTTACTTAAGAAATGCTACCGTAGAAGCAATGTAAGTAGAACACATGCTTTAGACGAAGAAACCAATGTCGTGAATAATACTCTTGAACCTTTCCAGACAGTCCATATGTGCTTCGTGGAAGATGCTTCTGGTGGGATGGATGAACTGCCCTTGACTACAGACGGTAAAGTAGATTCAGATAAGATTTCCGCCTTGAATTGTCAAAATGTATCACTAGATTTGATTCCCTTGCATAAAGCTGATATCAAAGATTTAATCAATTCTTACACAGATGTATTTTCTGACGTACCAGGGTGCACTTCATTGATTAAACATAATATTGAATTAACCTCTACTGAGATTATAAGAGCTAGAAGATATCCAATCCCCGTCCACCTCCAGACTCACTTCAGAGAGGAAGTAGATAAATTGTATGAACAAGGCATTATAAGACTTTCATCCTCACCCTACTGTTCCCTAGTCGTAATGGTTAAGAAGGCCAATGGG
>NC_091583.1:6330415-6345415 GCF_042767895.1 Penaeus vannamei | reverse complement strand
TGTGTGTGTGTATATGCACACGGATATTCATATATATATATATATATATATATATATATATATATATATATATATATATATATATATATATATATATATATATGTATATATATATATATATATATATATATATATATATATGTATGTATATATATATATATATATATATATATATATCTATATATATATATATATATTAACATATATATATATATATATATATATATATATATATATATATATATATATATATATATATATATATATATATATATATATATATTATCATAATCATCATCTTCGGCCTGAGTCAGTCCGCTGCAGGACGTAGGCTTCTCCCAATTTTTTTTTTCCAGCATTTCCAGTCTTGGCTCCCAATTTTCGTTATTTCGTCACGCCATCTTGTCATTGGTCTGGCCCTTGGCCTCTTTATGTTATCTATTGTCCAGTCTGTTACCTTCTTTGTCCATCTGTCGTCTTGTCTCCGACATATATGCATTGCACATTGCCATTTCTTTTTGATGCTCCCGAGCACATCCTTCTCTGATCCACGTCGCCCTCATCCGATCTGTTAAGCTAATTCCTAGCATCGATCTTTCCATTCCTGTCTGAGCACTCATTAGTTTCCTCTCCATTATTTGGTTGGTGTCCATGTTTCTAATCCATAGATCATAATTGGGAGAACGCATTGGTTAAAGACTTCTTTTTAAGCATACTGGCAAGGAACCTCTTAGTATGTTACTGTGTCTGCTGAAGGCGCTCCTGCCCAGACTGACCCGTTGCTTATTTCCTCTTCGCTTGATGTGTTTGTCTGTACGAGTTGCCCTAGATATACATACTTGTCTACTATTTCTAGCGCTTCGCCTTATACATGTGTCTGTTTGAATTGAACTCTACTGTTGAATATGTCCTTAGTTTTTTTTTTTTTTTTTTTTTTTTTTCATCCTAAGTCCGACTTTTAGACTTTCTCTATTGAGTTGCATTTCATTTGCTGATTCACTGAAGAGAACAATATCGCCTGCAAATCTTAGATTGTTTAGGTATTCGTCTCCTATTTTGATACCCTTCCCTTCCCATTCTAGTTTCTTGAATATTTCCTCGAGGCAGGCTGTAAACAGTTTTGGTGAGATGGCGTTGCTCTGTCTAACGCCTTTTTTAATTGGTATTTTATCGGTTTTCGTGTGGAGCTTGATGGTTGCTCTCCCATCAATGTATATATCTTCCAAAATTTTACAATATACCTCCTCTACTCCCTGTTGTCGAATAGCACCTAATACTGCTGGTATTTGTACAGAGTCGAATGCCTTTTCATAATCGATGAATGCCATACACAGAAGTTTCCTATATTAGTTTATTTTTCTCTTATTTGGGTGTGCGTGTGGATGTGGTCTGTCCTTTAGGATCCACTGGGGAAGCCTGCCTGTTCTCTAGGCTGGTTAGAATCCAGAGTGTCCGAGATGCGACCTGTAATGATTTTTGTGAACAGTTTGTTAGTAACTGAAAGGAAGCTTATGGGTCTGTAGTTTTTTAAATCCTTTTTATCGCCTTTTTTATGTAAAAAAAAATAATTGTTAATTTTTTACAGGCTTTCAGAGTTTTTCCATTTTCACTGTTGCAATTTCTCCTGCATCTAATATAAGGTCTATACTAATTTTATCTTCACCTGGTGTTTCCTCTCTCTTCATGCCTTTAAGTGCCCTTTTTATTTCTTCTTTTTTAACATTAGGTACGTCTCTAGTTATCGCGTTTGCTTTTATATGTGGCTGTTCATTTGAGTTGCATAGATCCCTGTAAAAGTCTCCCACTACTCTTATGATTTCATTCTTGTTATATGTTACTTCTCCGTTTGGTTTCTTAATTGCATACATTTGATTTCTCCATATTCCTAGTCTTCTTTTCGCTGCTTTCATGCTGGTACCTGAAATCACTGCTTCATTTATTATTTGAGTATTGAATTTCCGTACGTCTTCCCTCTTCTTTTTATTTAAGGTCTTTGTTAGTTCAACTAATTCTATTTTCTTTCATGGCCCTACGTTTTTGCATAAGTTGTTTAGTTTCTATCGAGAGCTTGCTGGAGCTTTGCTTGTTGTTCTTGCCGCCTCTTTCAAGTGCTGCTTCCTTTATTATGTCACTGAACTGATTGTTAATTTGGTCGGTGTTGAGATCTTCGTCGCTGAGAAGTGAATATCTGTTTTGGATGTTAAGGTTAAATTCTGTTGCTCTGATCTTCAAGGTAAATTTGGCTGCGGTTTGCATATGACTTTGTTCCTCTCCCTTCTGAGGTATACGTTAATTTCGCCTCTGATCATTCTATGGTCGCTACCAACATTTCCTTATTAATAACTTCTACATTTTTATTTAATGCGCCTATTTGAAATTAAGTCAATTTCGTTTTTGTCAGATGGAAACTTTCATGTCCACTTCCGTTCTAGTCTTTTTTCGAAAAATGTATTCATGAGATTGAGTGATCGAACCCCCGCAAAATCGAATAGCATTAGTCCCCTCTCATTTCTAGTGACTATTCCGTGGTTCCTTACTACGGTTTCCCCTGTCTTTTAACTTATGTTAATTGGCATTATAATCTCCCATAATTATTGTGAAATGGGTTTCTCACTGGCTAAATAAACATCTTCATAGAAGTTCTCTATTTCTTCATCACTGTGGCTTTAAGTTGTACCTATTGTTTAGTTTTATTGTTAATGAGGCCATTCTTCCTATTACATTATAGAATTCCACGATGTTCTTTTCTAAGCGTTTGTGTATTAAGAACCCTACCCCTAATTTCTGTTTGCTACCCTGAGGTTTTCCTCTCCAATAGATCACGTGTCCATCATTTATTAACTTCTGCTCTTCGCCTAGTCTTGTAACTTCGCAGTCCTACTACATCCTGTTTAATGGAAGAGAGTTCCTCCAGTAATGGTAGTAAGTCGGATTCAGTTCGCATGGTCCTTATATTGTATGTGCAAAGGTTCATCATGGAGCGGCCTGTCTTTATCCGGATATTTTTTAGCATCCTCGGCTCCGGAGCGATCCTGATCGCCGCCGTAACTAGGGGCTCCGTCTCCGGGGAATGAGGGCCGTTGCTCTGTGTGTAGTCTCATGGTTTTTCATTGGGAGGTAGACAGCCGATTTATCTCCCATCTACTGGCTTAGGTGTATCTATGTATATATATATATATACATATATATATATATATATATATATATATATATATATATATATATATATATATATATATTCATTCATTCACTATCTACCTAGTCATGTGTGTGTGTGTGTGTGTGTGTGTGTGTGAATGTATTTACATATATTTATTATGTATCTACCCACACTACCACACACACACACACACAAACACACACACACACATGACTAGGTAGATAGTGAATGAATAACCTCGTGCAGCTCAGTAATACAGCATTCACCTTGCAATTACCTGCTCGCAACAGTGAGGATTCAATTCTCCATCGCTGAGGTTATTTAATCATCATGCAAGTTCGGTAGCGCATTATTCCATCTTTCATTAAATACACCTCAGGCTTTCCAATTTCGGATTTGAACTACTCTTATCACTATCTACCGAGTGCCCACAGGGAGTGTGTGTAAAGCTTATCCTTACTCACATATGAATAGATAGGTAATGTCTATGGAAGCTATTTAGCTTCTAGTTGCACACTCTTTTTGTGGGTCGTTCAGCTCAGTGGTAGAGCATTCGCCTAGTAATTACCTGCTTGCAACAGTGAGGGATAATAGATAACATCATAGTAATGCGGTGGTGCATTATTCCATTTTTCACACACACACACACACACACACATATATATACTGTGTATATATATATATATATATATATATATATATATATATATATATATATATATATATATATATATATATATATATATATATATATATATATATATATATATATATATATTTGTGTATACGTAGATATCTATACATATTAATAAATACGTATATAGATATGTATCACCATCATTAGGGGCTAATGCCGACGGAGGCGCAAAGCCGCATCCATCCTTTGTTTCCACCTTTTGGGGTCCCTCATGGCAAGCTGCCAGGCAGGGACCCGGTCTCAAATTTAATTCTCAGAAATGTCGGAGAACTTTGGGGGATACCGGCCTTTGGAAGAAAGCCCCACTTAGTAAAAACCTTAGTGAAATAATAACTCAAAAGCGGGAAAAGAGATTGTATACTTGGGCAAGAATCGATTGACACTACGACTCCTATAAGTAGTGAGTGAAGGGATATCAACAAGATTAAAGGCAATGCATACAATGAAACTCCCCACCCTCATCCAGAAAGGGTAATTTTGTCATTCCTCAGTAAAAGCTCACCCTTACGTCAAAATATAAGAATAAAATTGATTATTAGTGCCGACTTTCAGATGCGCTATTTACAAGACATGGACTTGTAAATTAAGACTAACAGAGCTACTGCAACTACATACGACTTTTTGTAAATGTACAGGTAAACCGAAGGAATACTCTTCTGGATATTTTCAAATTAACCTATACTGCAAACATCTTGCCTACTGCTTGGAAACAAACTACCATTATATGCATCCCAAAACCAAGAGGAACTAATGAATTTTAGACCCATTTCTCTGACATCATGTCTCTACAAACCTGTGAAAGGATTTTTATCATTCGTCTGCTCCACCAGATCAAAGACCAAATTCATCCATCAGTTTTTGTTTTCCAATAGGGAATAGTAACACAAATGTGTTTAGTACAGTACGTAAATACACAATCTTACTTCATAATTCTTATTGGAACATTCGACAGAGCCTCCCTTACTGCAATCCTCCATGAATTAGCTCTTTTGGGAGTAAAGGGCAAGCTTCTGCTCTGAATAAAATCTTATTTGCCCTTGAGAAAAGCAAAAGTATGGTTTCAAGGTACCTACAATATTTATGGTGAGCTAGGTAGAAGTTTGTCAACTTCGCTATCTAAAATACTTTTGCAGTCTTTGCAAGCTTAATAGTGAGTTAAGGGACCTTTGCAGTATCAAATTCTATTCTGATGACATTCTCATTCAAGTTGTTGATAAGGGGGGATATACACTATGTAGGTTCAGCAAAAAGTGTTCCTCTCTTGGACTCATCAAGACTAAGTATAATTCCAGATCTCATAAACTAGCATACATTCCAAGGTTAGTTAGACAAATTATTGCAAAAACTAACACTTATTAGTATCTTGGTGTTATAGTGACTGCTCCCCACCTCATGTCCTGCAATTCCCACTTGTCTGGAAAGTGTTCAAAACATCAGGGAACTTTTAAAGTATATATGGAAAAGACACATAAGTGCTTCCCTAAGGTTCATAAGGTTGTTTTATATTTTCCTGATTAGGCTCATGACAGACTCTGCGAGCTCTTATTATGTTGTCACAAAACACTCTCAAACAGCTTGAAGTTTAAGCAAGGCCTTGAGAGTCATACTTGGTTGCTCATTGACTGTTACAATTCTTGTCATGAAGAGCTAGACCTCCCGTCAGTTCAGAGTAGTATTACTGAAGTCAACACCATACTCAGCATCAAATTTCTGCAGTTTCAATCCAGACCACCAATTTCCCTTGCTTTGTCTAATGTGAAACTATTTATAGAGTTAGGTATGCCCGGTGGCTTCAAATACTCTAATCTCATACACTGGAAGGCCAAAACTGTCCAAGCTATTCTCAGTTTTAATGCGTGGAACAATGATGCTATGAACATCTTAATGCACCTTGGTATAAATTATATGTGTATGTCCATACTGATGAATTCAATTGACAGAATTAAAACTATTACCTGAAATATATAGAAGATATTCTCTATCCTCCTCATGGCACTCCCCATTTGGAATCTATTGTGATACCTCTTCTATCTGCATGGAGCAGCAAGGTGTACTAATTCCCGACGTTGCTTTTAAGAAAATTGTGCGAATTTCCGACTGGGCAAATACAACTGGTACTGAGTCAGTAGCCAAATATCATGCCATTTAAAAAGGTAGTGAACAGCAGCGACACCTAACTGTCTTCTCTGATAGCCAGGGGGCACTCTATAGACTTAAATCCAGAAAACATGGTAAATCTCAATGCCCTTCACCAAATTTCAAGCCTCTCAGAGCAGGGTATACAAGCATCACCATACTAAATACCCTCTCATATAGGACTATCAAACTTCGACAGGGCGGCAACGCCAGCACTTTGCTATGACGACTATACTATAAAAAAGGGAAAAAAAGTGTTTCCAGCAGTCTTCAAAATAATAAGGGTCAGGTATAGACCACTAATAAATTGAAGAAAAATGGAGATGGTAACATCTGACATTATGAAATATTGTTGAGTCACCTAATAAGAACAAACTATGTTAAGTCTATTATGGCCTGTCTCAGAGACATTTATTGATGCAAAGTCAGTTTCTTATCACCTATGCAAAATATACAAGGCTCCCAAGTCGCATAATCGTATACATAATAGCACTGTCCAGAAAAACTCTTATTATATTAATATTGTTAGAAACATTGGTCTTGTCTCGTATGATAAGGGGTATTCTTTTTTTCCAACTAGATGTGTGCATAATGTAAGCCCAATGATACAGCTCTTCAGACATGTAAAGCTATTGGTTAATCAACAACCCTGTACATAAATGGAGGCATAGCCAGTCTGGATAGATGCTTTAGCACTTTACCCTGGCTTTGTGCAGGGTATTTGTGCTGGTCTGTAAGTAAATTTAATCAACTGAAATCAATATTTTTCTTCCTTTATTCCTCTCCCACTCTACCTCATTTCCCTCTCTGTCAGTTTCAGCTCCTGCTATACTTTAGCATCGACTTTAGCATCAGCACGTACATCAGTTCCAGCACTGACCCGTACACCACATGAAAGGACCTGATGCATGTTTTTTTTTTTTTTTTTTTTTTTTTTTTTTTTTTTTTTTTTTGCCAAAGGCAGATCAAACGATGTTCATGATGCAGCAGCAATTTGCGCAGCAACTACAATCCCAGAAAAAAAGAAAAAATGATCTGCCGACATTATGGCCCACAATGGAACATTATTTAATGAAAATTAAATTTTATATAATCATATAACTTTTCTTTCTGCTAGATAGATAACTAACAGATAAGATGAGCACTAAGAGGCAGCCCTTCAGGCATGCCAATACAAGTTCAGTTGAGCATCTCTCCTTAGCTTTTCATACAAACTTTTTTTTTCAAATTAAATACCCCCCCCCCCCCAGTCATGGTGTATCTTTTGTAGAAGTAGGACATGTTTGCAGTGCTGTACTCAGTCCTGAGAGATTTCCGGAATCCTGTGTTTACCTCTCTCCCCCTCAAACCAAGTCCTTAGACAGGGAACAGGTTAGGTGTCTCAGACCTCCAGTAATTAGCAACATGTATATAATTGTCATATAATTGTCATTCTTAAAGAACTAAGATAGTAGCATAATTAACGTAATTTTGCAACGAGGACTTCTGGCAACCGTTGACAATCAATGACCTCTGCTTTGCTAGTAGGGATCAGGTTACCTCCCCAGGTGTCAGCATGGCAAGCATTGCTATATCAGGTTTCCAAGTTTACAACGTGGAAATAGAAAATGGAAAGTGAAAGTTTTAATTTGCAAGGACATATTAAAAGTAGTTCCCATAAAAGGGAAAGAAATGAAGGAAGTATGGACTTGAATGACAATGAGAATGAGTGTGACCGGGAAGAAAAAAAAAAAAAGAACAATGTTGAAAGTGTGAATGGCAGGAAACGACTGCTATTCCACATAACTGCATCGAGTTTCATGGAGAAACTTGGGTGGGCCGTGACCACTGTGGTTTTGAGCCACTACTGAAGGAAGGCAGAGAAAGTCTGTAGCTCACGGTACGAGCAGACCTCACAGAGCAAACCCTGACGACTCAGTGATATAAGAGAACAGTGATGACTGTCCCAAAGGTTGGGAAAAAGCTTTCTAAAGTAAGTCAGTATCTGACCATACCTGACCCTGACTCTTAGCTGGACGATGAGAGATTTCTGTGGGTCACGAGGTATGCGTCCAAGTGCGTGGAGTGGAGTCAGCTCATTGCTCTTATGAAAGGAGAAGTGCCAGAGAGGGTCTTCATCTCTGGAGCGGAGCACAAGAGGGTGACACCGTATATGGAGCTGCAAGTCGCCGAAAATGGAAAAGTTGAACACGACAGCTACAGTCCCCAACACCTGGCTACAGGACACACTATCCGCAGTACCATCGCTAAAGTTTAGGGAACAAGGGCAGGACCAACAACAGGTAAAGGAAGTGCCACAGAGTATTGATGCCGGAAGGAAGTATCTGGAATTACCCAGATCCTGCAGAGGATGGGACCATTAAAAGAGAAAGCTGGCACAAGTTACGGAAAAAGAAAACGAACATAAAAACAGGAAGGAGGCTGAAAAAAAAAGACAAATGAGATGTGAATTTATTAGTGGCCCTGTGAAGGAATACAAATTACCTGATATTAATGGTAAAGAAAGGAAATTAAAGTGAGTGTAATGAAAGGAATATCCTCTGCGAATATCAGGTCACTACTGTTAAAGTACAAAGATAAACAGAAGGAAAACCTTTTGAAAAAGGAGGAAATGGTTCAGAAAGAGTGGGCAGATATACAAATATTAGAAAAACATAATGATACAATTGAGGTCTAATGAAGCAAAATGTTATTAAATATCGGTGAATGTGGGTAGTTTGCTTACCAAAATTGCAGGACGTTCATGAAAAACATTATTGACACGAAAGGTGATACTTTCAAGTTTAATTGTTATAGAGCACACCACCTTCGATCCAGTGATCGAACATGGGGAGTGTAAATAATAATAAAAAATAACAATAATACCATCTGAACTAACAGAAACGCAGTGCAGAACTAAAGACATAGAAAGTGTATGTGTGAAGCTTGGTTTACAATAAAGTGAAATGTATATTGTCAACCTATATGTCTCTTTTAAAGGATAGACCCAGTTCATGCTTCTTAAGTGGTGAAGAGGCAATACACATCAATGTTGGATTCAAGGAGAATGTAAAGTGGTAAGTGCAGTACTCGGTAATCATTTCGCATTATATGTTGTTTGCTGTAGGAAAAAGGCAAGTCAAATTTCAGAGAAAACGTTTTTCACTACATGTAAACGACAGAGAACAGTTTGTTTACAATATACAGAGTTCGTAAGATACTATGCACCCATATGTATAGATAGGTTCAACGGGGATTTAAGTGCGATAGAAAGATGTTTCCCCATACCGCAAAAGACAGAAAGGAAAAGGGTCATGGGGCAAGGAAAAACAAGTACTGGAGTGATAAGGCACTTAAGGAATGGACACACGTGTTAAGGATGGCACACAGGGAGTGGGTACAATGAGGGAAAATGGAACAGAATAAAGATATACTCCTTGATATATCAAAGATGTGTGGAGAAAAACAGAAAGAAGTAAGGAACAAAATATTGAGGAATTTAAAAGCCTAAAGGAAATATGGTGTCACCATAAATAAGATGTGGGTAAAACAAATAACCTCATTGGTCACCCACACCCGGAGGAGGAGGCAGACAAACAAATGGACGATGGCAGCCTCTCTGGTTCCATTACCAGTCAATACTCGTTATGCCTTTGCTATGTGCAAAATTGAAAGAAAGAAACAAATCCAGTCATCCTTAAACATTAATCCACTATCTTGCCATAGTATAACTAAAAATGAATTCCTAAATGTTTAACTAAAGATGAATTCCTAAATGCAGTCAAAAGAGGGAAAAGCACATCACCAGAAGATCACATAATGGATGACATTCTAAATTCATTAGCAAGCATGGAGAAATGCCCTTTTATTAGATTCATTCATGAGTTATTTAGAAGGTAAACTGCCGAAGCCCCCCCCCCCAAAAAAAAAAAAAAAAAAAAAAAAAAAAATAATAATACCTTTCCTGAAATCTAGTCGATACAGACCTGTATCTCTGACATCCTGTTTATATAAAATGATGAGGCAAATACTATGAAACAGACTGATGTATGTGATTGTAGATAAACTATCTTGGAATCTGTACTGTCTTCTGAAAGGGAGCGGATCATCAGTGTTTATCCAGTAATGTAGAGAACTGTAGAGTATTTGTTGGTTTACTTTGATAAAGTCTTTGATGTTTGTTTACTTTGATAAAGTCTTTGATAAAGCCAATTGAGAAATGATTATGCATGATTTGGCAAGGTTAGGTGTTAAGGGAATGTTGTTGAAGCAGATCGGGGACTATTTGTCTGAAAGAAGAGCTTGTGTATGGTTTCAAGGAAGAAATCTTGGGATGGGAACTCCACATAGAGGTGTTTTAAGCCCTACACTGTTTAATATACTAATGAACAAAATAGCCTCAGAGAGATATCCTCATGGTGTCCAGCCAATTACATATGCAGATGATATATTAATAAAAGGGACTACACAATATTAATACAAGGGACTATACAGCGTCCTTTTTAGACGGCGCTGAACAACTTTTGTAAACTTGCTCAAACATTAGAGCTGGTTATCAATGAAGAAAAGACAGGTTTAGAGCAAACAAATGGGCATCATGAGATTTGATTTAAATAGTAAACAGATGGAGAAGGTATTGACATATAAATATCTGGGTGTGTACATTGGCTTTCATGCCTCCATCAAAGATGCTGAGGTAAATCATATATTAACTCAGTGTATGGCGCGATTACGGCCGCTCAGACCACTCAGCAGAGTAGGAGCTAGGGTAGCCATACTGGGACTAGTCTACATTAGTAAAATAAAAGCCCTAGTGGATTATGCAGCACCAGCACTTTCCATAGCCTGACACAGGAGACTCAGATAACTTGAAACCATACAGAATGAGCTTGTCAAAGGAATACCGGAATAGATATAATGAAAGCAGAGACTGGATTGAAAAGCATTGTACAGGGAGTGAGCGAGATCAATGCAATATCGGTGGTCAGGTCCACGCCCAGGGAGAGAACCCCCTCTGGCGGCAGCCGCACCCACGCTTCGAAAAACGCCTCACTTTTTCGCAGGCAGAGGGAAGGGAAACGTGCCCCGAGCCACCATGCCCGTTTCAGCACAGAGAGGGGCCAGTGAAAGTAAATTAGTGAGAGATAAGGCCAAAAATAACATTCAGTATTATGGATTGAAGGACTATTGTCATTTTAATCAGACACCTATAAAGTGCCGCCTCGGTAGGTTCAGGATATTGACATAGATGTAGAATCTCTTTCTTTGAATAAATCCACGCATGAGTCAGGTCAACTTACAGCAAATTACAGCCCTAAAATAAATTATCTTACTATAGTATACCATAACCATGTTTATATTTGTTATAACCTCAAACCATGTGGTCACATATAAATCATAGGTTCCGTGTGGTCAACATTCCAGGCCATGTGGGCGCTGGTTGTCTGCCTGCTTCTAAATATAACCAAGCCAGCCTGGGTCGCCACCGGCCGTATAAGAGGTCATCAGTGGTTTGACCCATTTCTCTCGGACACACCCTCTCCAGAATCTACCCAACTCTGCTACTGCCAGGCAAAAATGTGGAGTCACTCTTAAGTTGATTTTTTCTGGTCAAAAGTGCTAATTGTGAAAAATATAAAATCTTACTGTAGCAAAAAATGGCAACACATTCACTCTGTCACTAAACTTTGACCTGAGGTCATAGCCCTGCAAACAGGTGTGGGAATATGACTTTCGGTACAAATATGGAAATCGTTAATTAATTTGCTCGTTTTTAGATATTTATTTTATTTAAACTACAACGAATTCAATGCATTTGATTTCTCTAAAACTGAGAATTTTCTCCTTGTGATTTGCAATTACTCCATGATTTCTATGTATTCCATTTTCTTGTATGAGTTTCATAGATTAAATGTTGAAATTCATTTTTTTAACTGTTTTCGCTTTTCTTTCTCTCTCTCTCTTACAGATTTCATTGTCAGTCTTCAGAGTTGCGCTCGACACCGCAGCCTCCCACATTCCCGTACGGCGGGCATCCCGCAACCCTCTCGCTTTCTCGCTCTCTGAGGCTACTTACCTACCGCGTGTCCTTTCCCCCGTGTTTCTTTCTATACTTTACATACTCTTTTTATTTTCGCTTACACTTTTTAAGAGAGTTAGGTTTCCTTTAGTCATACCCATTTGGGTCTGGTTTTCTTTTTTCTTCTTTCGTTGTTTCATTTGTTCGAGAGATTACTCAACTCATTTTCTATTTTAAGGACCCAAACAAGTTTTACTCTGCTGTTTTATGAAGTATTCTTTTACATTTTGGAAATTCTAAAGATGTGCAACTGTGACGTCACGGCATGCCTGTACACTTGTTTCCCGCAAAATAAACAGTCGGTCCCTGCACTGGGTACAAGAACACCTGCGTTTCTCTCCATCCCCACTTTGGATGACTGAATTTGTAACCAGCTTCAGCGAACAACGGAGCCCGCCAGACACTACAGGAAAGCCAAAGTTACATGTCCTAACAGATTTCTTTTAATAATTAGGACCTGGATGAGCTTCATTTATATAATGATTATAAGAATGGAGTAATGGATAACGTGAATTTAATGTAATTTTATATATAGGTCTTAATTGATTTTTAGTAGCTTTTTATGTAAGGAGGTCAGTTTGTTTTTACATAACTTTTCCTATTTAGTTTTGTACAGTAAGTTTAACTTTTATTATATGGGGAAAGCTCGCTGAAACGGTACTATGCTACCCACGTATTCTAGAACCCCTCTTTTTCCTGCTACCACTCTCATTGAGTTCTAGCAAAAACGTAATTTCCTTTGTCTATCAGAATTTGTAGCAAAACCATAAAATCAAATACAAATGGGAAAAGCGTAACACATTTCTGTAATGAGAAGTTTTGCTTTGCGGAAGCCTGCAAAAAAATTAGTGTCACCATGCATAATTGTGTAAATTCCGTCGCATATCATTAATGTTGAGTTCAATGTGGAAGTTGAAACAATGTTGTATAAACATAATTAATTATAATGACATTAGTTGTGAAAATTAACCATAATTATCATGTTCGTGATTCATTCTTTGTGTAAGCTCACTCTCTCTCTTCATGCTCTTACACTCACACACTCAATCATTCACGCAGAACAAGACACTGGAACTTTTCATGAATGGAGTTTGTAGATGTAGGCATAAAGAGTGATAAGCCATCTCCTTTGCCCGCGATTTTGTCAGTCGTGAAGAGTTACATTACAAGCAATCATTACACACTCATTTCACACAGAACAAAAGACACTAGAACCTTCATTTATTGAGTTTTGCCCACGATTTTGCTAGTTATGACGAATGACGATGATACGTAATTATCATTTACACAATTTTATTTCTCTATGAAATGACAATTGTTTTAAGTAAATCCTTGTGGATTGCCATTGTCGTTTCGCTTATCTATTCTCACATCTATCTAAGATGATTTATAGCTCAAGCAGGTCTTTGTGGACCGTAAATTATGTCTTCCTATCTTAATTTTCATTTTGGAAATATGAGAGTAAAAATAAAAACAAAAATAAATTAAATAATGAATATTGATAAATGCAATTCAATATATAAGCACTGGATAGTAGCTATTAACATCCCCACTCCCTATTGTCTTTCTTTATCTCTTACTGTATTGGCCCCTAGATGGACCGTGGATATCTGACACGGCACCAGTGGAATCCCAAAGTAAACACTGTAGCCTTAGAATGCAGATGGAAGGACGTCGCCAGAATGTCGCCGTAGGCCTGTGAACCAGGAGTCGTTAGTACAGGTATTATGCTGCCCTAGGATGAAGTGGAAGGGCGCTTCCTGCCAGGATGCCCGTACAACCAGCAAAGAACCAGAAAGTCATCAGAGCAGGTATCAGTCGCCCCAGGATGCTGTGGAAGAGCGCCGTGAGATGGCCTGGTCAAATTTCAGGAGCTCATCAGCGCAGGTATCAGCTGCCCTCAGATATCAGAAAGGACGCCCCTGCCCAACACTTATAAACTCTGATGCAGGTTACGAAGACGTCAGTACGAGCACGAAGCTGAAAAGAACCTGGACGACATCTGGGAGGACTTGTGAATGAATATGACACCAAGTAACACGTGGACGAGATCTGCGAGGACCCAGGCAAGACCTTCAGGGACTTGTGGATGTTGAGGATGGATGAATTTATCAAGAGGAGGCCAACAAGGAGGAACAGCACGAAGATGATCAAGGACAGGTATACGAGGACGAGATGACCAGCAGATCGGGTCTGATGGGTCACCCATGAGGCAAATCCAATGATGCCTCGAGGGCAGGCATGAGTAGGTGACCGAGCAATATAGCATACCATAACCATGCTTATATTTGCTATAACTCCAAACCACATGGGCACATGCTGTAAGTCATGGTTCCTCATGGTCAACAGTCCAGGCCATGTAGGCACTGGTTATCTGCCTACTTCTAAATATAACCAAGCCAGCCTGGATCGCCACTACCATATATATAAGAGATTTTCGATGGTTTGACCCATCTCACTGCAACCTCCCCACAGCTACCCATCGCTAGCGCTTGCTGGCTGCGGGGACCAACCAACACTGACTGGTCCCACTCGTATCACTTTTATTTCTGTTTGTGTGTAAACTCTTATCAATATAAAGTGAAGGCATTAAGTAATATTACTTGAAATTGCTCATGTTTACTGTGATGGGTCAATCCTGGAGGATGGCAGAGCTGGGTGTGGAGTCATCATCAGGCAGTTCACTGAGAGGGGAGTGGTCACTTCAAGCACTGGGACGAGACTGAGTAATCATATTTCTTCAATACAAGCAAAACTATGGGTAATACTGACGGCGCTTAAAATGAGATCATTAACAAAGATACTTCTTTTTGGACGACAAAGGAGCACTGGACTCGCTTAACAGCAAGAACCCTGTATTTGGCCACATAGTTGGTGAGTGTCATTTAATAGGTCATAGGTTGCAGGTTAGGGGCGTGTGATCATATATAGGTGTCCCCTTTAATGGAG
>NC_091583.1:6325415-6327915 GCF_042767895.1 Penaeus vannamei | reverse complement strand
ATTATTATTATCATTATTATTATTGGCATTGTTATCATTATCATCCTTATCATTTCAATTTTCATTATCTTTTTTTTTTTGTTATTGTTGATTTGTTATTTTTATCTTTATTAATATTACTATTCTTGTCGTTGTTGTCATTATTATTGTTATTGTTGTTGTTGTTATTGTACTTGTTATTATCAAAATTATCTTTATTGTTATTGTCATTTTTAATATTATCATTATTGTTATTGTAATTTTTAATATTATCATTATTATTATTGATTTTGGTGTTCTTGTTATTATCAATATTATCTTCATTATAACTATTATTGTTATTAATATTATTTTCAACATCATCATTGGCATTATTATTATCATCAATATTATCAATAATATTATAATTATTCATGCCATTATTATTACTTATATTATTATTATCATAATATTCATTATCTTTACTTTTTTATAATGAAGATAGTAATTATAGTAATAATAATGGTAATGAAGGTAATAATCATAATGATAATAACAATAGCAATAATAATTGTAGTAATGATAATGATCGTGTTAATAATGATGAAATAACAATAATACCAATAATAATGATAATGATAATAAGGATGATAATAGTAATACTAATGACAATAGTAATAATAGAAATGATAATAATATTCAAGATGACAAGGATAATGATGAAAATAATAACAATACTAATATTTATCATCATGATTAACCTCATTGTTATTATTGTTATCATCATCATCACTTTTATTATTATTATCATTATCATTATTTTTATCACTAGTAGGAGTAGTAGTGGTAGTAGTAGTTGTATCCTTAATAGGTTAGTAATTATCATTAATTTCATTGTTGTTAGAAGTAGTAGTATTCTCTTATTGTTATCATTATCATCATTATGGTTATTATTATTATCCTCATTATCCTTATTATCATTAGTAAAGGAGATTAATAATGCTTTCGCTGTGTTAGTGATGTATAAATTTTGAATTATGAAGATTTATGCAAATGTGTTTGTTTGTGATGAGTATAAATTTTCTTATGTATATATATATATGTATATATATATATATATATATATATATATATATATATATATATATATATATATATATATATATATATATATACATATATATATATGTGTGTGTGTGTGTGTGTGTGTGTGTGTGTGTGTGTGTGTGTGTGTGTGTGTGTGAGTGTGTGTGTGTGTGTGTGTGTGTGTGTGTGTGTGTATGTGTGTGTGTGTGTGTATGTGTGTGTGTGTATATATTTCTAAATGATTATATAATTTGAATTTTGTTTAACTACTGTAAAAAGTTTTGATATTTCAAATTGTGCACATCTCGATGTTCCTTTGTAAACACAAATGCATTGTGGGAGCGATGTAGCCGCCAAGAAAGGAATTTTTGTTTGGAGTCTTCTCTCCCTAATCGTCATCCAGGATGGTCCATCACCTCCCACAGTGTATTGTGTCAACTGATAAATAGATATTTGAATGAAAAGTGACTACTGCCCCAATTATTGGTACGTATCTTAATAAGGATAGATTAAGTTTCATGTGCTAAATCTGAGAGCAAACATTGGTGAATCCCATAAGTCAATAAGATTGTTTTTGTCGCTCATATTAGCCAACATTATATGATTGTGTTAATTTGCAGTCTCTAACTGATTGATGAAGTGCTATGCAAGTCCCTGTTGATGATCCACATGTACTGGAGGGTACGTATGAGAACCATGGAATCATGCTGTGTTATCAGAGGAAAACTGCCAGTTACTGAAGAGTTACAATGATGTGAGTTTTGTAATATTTTACTATTCAGTAGATGTGTTTTTATTTCTGCTATGATTTGGTATATTTCTAATTCTCATAAGGAATTTGACATTATGATATTGAAGGAATTGTTGTTTGCCAATGCCTCATCAATTTATACACACACAAAAACACACACTTATTTATACATTAAACATAACCTGATTTGATTAATTATAATTCTATAAAACTGATTCTGAATATTTGATTGTTCATTTATTATAGCTCTTATTCATTTATTGTAATTATAATTCATAATTAGAATTTTCATTATATTTTGGAAAGGGATTGGTATTATTGTCATTGACGTTTACAGGTTGAAACTTTTTTATGAATAAATTGTTGCACGGTAGAAGGCGTTTCATTAACAGCGCAGAACAATCATTATTATCAGTATCAGTATCATGATAATTTTCATCATTATTGTTATTTTCATTACTGTTATTATTACATAACTGGCTAGTCCAACCGTCTTGTAATCATTATTTTATTACTTTCATTTTTATTATCATTACTATAATTATCATTATTATTATTGTTATTATTGTTATTATCATTATTATTATTATTATTATTGTTGTTGTTGTTGTTGTTGTTGTTACAATTATTGTTATTATTATTACTATTATCATCATTATTATTACCATCATTCTGATTATTATTATCATTATCATTAATACTATC
>NC_091583.1:6240415-6242915 GCF_042767895.1 Penaeus vannamei | reverse complement strand
ATAAATATATGTATACATATGTGTGTGTGTGCGTGCGTGTGAGTGTGTGTGTGTGTGTGTGTGTGTGTGTGTGTGTGTGTGTGTGTGTGTGTGTGTGTGTGTGTGTGTGTGTGTGTGTGTGTGTGTGTGTGTGTGTATTGTTGTGTGTGTAAGCATATGTCTATATATGCATAAGTGTATGCGTGTATGTGTGCGCGCGCGTATATGTGTGTTATGACATTGTCGCCAAAGACATCTTGGAGCTGTTTTTCATACCTTCTGCGACTGAGATCGGCAGCGGACTCATCATTACCACGAATTTATCTTCCTTCAGCGCAAATGCAGGGGACACTTGGTGTAAGTCGCGTTCCACGTAATAAGCGTCTGACCATTTTATTTCGGTCTTTTTTATGTTTCCTAAATGGCTCACGATGGAAAGAGACGCTGTGAGAAAGAAAGGGACTCTCATCCTGCTAAAAAAGACAGTATGTGAGCGATATCAGTAACCAACAATATACGTTTATTTATATCTCTGACGAACCTCATAAAAGCCTGGCTTCCCTTCCCCTCCTTTCCCCTCCCGACATCTCCTCATGTGGCACCCCTTCCCCCGTCCCATGCTCCCCTCCCCCCGTCCCCTCTCGTAGAATGTCAGCGTGATGTTGACGGCTCTAGAAGTGAGATATGGAGCCTCCCCGGCCACGCTGATCCCCGGGGGCAGATAAGTGAACCTCGTATACATGCATATCTGTCTATCTGTTTATCAGATTACATGTCTTTACGCGCTTCTGTTCCCGCAAACACAAACACATGCACGCACGGACACAGACACACCTAAGCGTGCTCACAAATATACATATCAATACACATACTATCAAATGCAAACGCGCGCAGGAGAAAACGTTATGCTGCTCAGGTACATGGGAATGGATAAAAAAAAAAAAAAAACATTTGTATAGGCCTTTGTTGTCATAGTAGATGAATGATGACGGGGAGACTGGTGATGCCCATGCAATGAACAAAATCCCAAATTTCCATAATGAGCGTTGACACATGCACAAACTAAGACTTACTGTGTCAGTAGGAACGTACATGCCGCTATATCTAATATCAATACGTATTTTCGGCAATCACAATACAAATGTATTTTCATTCGACCCGTGAATTGTGTTAGCGCGTACGTTTTTTTTTCTCTTTTTTGTATGTTTTAGTTTGCATTCACTTAACGCCCACTAACGAAAATAATTTCACTTTTTACACTTGTTGCGCGGAACCTGCTTTACTAAACTCAAAACAAAAGAATGTTACATGTACGATCTGCATGCATGCATTCCCCAACAGAATATTCCCCATATGATTCAAGTGATATCCTTGCAGATTAGCTTAACTATAGGCACAATGATACTCATCCTTAATGATATATCATTTTATTAATAATTCCTTTGACATATTTAAAAGTTAATATTTTTTCGGTTCCAATTCCAAAAGCAACTAATCACAAGATATTCAAAACTGTAGAATTTCCATTTAGTAGGAAACTCGACCTCGACGTTGATATATTTTCAGTATATTTCTCGTGATAACAATAGCAGAAAAAAGTCCTGATAATGCATCACTGCTCAATGGCCACACTAATATTAGAACTCCTCTGAAGAACGTTATATTGTTATCATTCATCGCAATAATTAGAATGATAATAATGAATATCATATCAGTAGTCGTTCTAATGATAACGCCAGTAGCAATATTAGTAATGGTGACAATAGTATTAGCATTACCAGCAGTTGTAGTAATTATAGTAGCAATAGTAGTAGTACTAATAATGTTAGTGGTAAAAGTAGTAATAGCAGCAGCAGCACTAGTAGAAGTAGTAGCAGTAATGCTAGTTATAGAAGGATAAGTAGTAGTAATTGATAATATTGACAATAATTGTTACAATGAAAAAATATCAAGAGTAACAATAATGGTGATAATAGTAGTAATAGTAGCAGTAGTAGTAGTAGTAGTAGTAGTGGTAGTAATGATAGTAGTATTGATAATTATCAGTATAATACTGATAAATTTATGATAATAATAACAATGTAAAGAATGATAATGATGAAGAAAATAATAATGATAACAATAATGATAATAAAGATAATAACAATTATGGTAATCAGAAAGGAATATTGCTAATGTTTTAAGTAAAATTATGATTTGATATATAATAAAGTTATATTTTATTTGTTACAACGGTTATTCTTGGTGCGACAGGTTCTGTTTATTTTGCTTCTAAGTTATACCTGAGTGCAAGGAATGGCTGGGGTGAGCATCCGCTGGCAACGCAAGGGAACTGAACGCGGGTCAGGAAGATTGCTAGACGCTACTTCTGCACAACATAATGAAAATGATAATAATAGGAATAGTTATAACAATGCTGATGGTAATAATGATAATGATAATAATAATAATGATGATAATAATAATGATAGTAATAATAATAATAATATAATATCAGTAATCATGATGTTAGTACTAAAAG
>NC_091583.1:6220415-6225415 GCF_042767895.1 Penaeus vannamei | reverse complement strand
TTCTGCTGGCCATTCTCTGTCTGCTGGCCACTGTCTGTCTGCCGGCCACTGTCTGTCTGCCGGCCATTGTCTGCCTGTCGTCCACTGTCTGTCTGCCGGCCACTGTCTGTCTGCCGGCTACTGTCTGTCTGCCGGCCATTGTCTGTCTGCCGGCTACTGTCTTTCTGCTGGCCATTCTCTGTCTGCTGGCCACTGTCTGTCTGCCGGCCAATGTCTGTCTGCCGGCCACTGTCTGTCTGCCGGCCACTGTCTGTCTGCCGGCCACTATCTGTCTGCCGGCCACTGTCTGTCTGTCGGCCACTGTCTGTCTACTGGCCATTCTCTGTCTGCCGTCCACTGTCTGTCTGCTGGCCACTGTCTGTCTGCCGGCCACTATCTGTCTGCTGGCCATTCTCTGTCTGCCGGCCACTATCTGTCTGCTGGCCACTGTCTGTCTGCTGGCCATTCTCTGTCTGCCGGCCACTATCTGTCTGCTGGCCACTGTCTGTCTGCCGGCCACTGTCTGTCTGCTGGCCATTGTCTGTCTGCCGGCCACTATCTGTCTGCTGGCCACTGTCTGTCTGCCGGCCACTGTCTGTCTGCTGGCCATTCTCTGTCTGCTGGCCACTATCTGTCTGCCGGCCACTGTCTATCTGCCGGCCACTATCTGTCTGCTGGCTATTCTCTGTCTGCTGGCCATTCTCTGTCTGCTGGCCATTCTTTGTCTGCCGGCCACTATCTGTCTGCTGGCCACTGTCTGTCTGCCGGCCACTGTCTGTCTGCTGGCCATTCTCTGTCTGCCGGCCACTATCTGTCTGCTGGCCACTGTCTGTCTACCGGCCACTATCTGTCTGCCGGCCACTGTCTGTCTGCCGGCCACTGTCTGTCTGCTGGCCATTGTCTGTCTGCCGGCTACTGTCTGTCTGCCAGCCATTGTCTGTCTGCCTGCCACTATCTGTCTGCCAGCCGCTGTCTGTCTGCCAGCCATTGTCTGTCTGCCGGCTACTGTCTGTCTGCCGACCACTGTCTGTCTACCGGCCACTGTCTGTCTGCCGGCCGCTGTCTGTCTGTCGGCCACTGTCTGTCTGCCGGCCACTCTCTGTCTGCTGGCCATTCTCTGTCTGCTGGCCACTGTCTGTCTGCTGGCCACTGTCTGTCTGCCGGCCACTGTCTGTCTGCCGGCCACTCTCTGTCTGCTGGCCATTCTGTGTCTGCTGACCACTGTCTGTCTGCCGGCCACTTTCTGTCTGCCGGCCACTATCTGTCTGCCGGCCATTGTCTGTCTGCCGGCCACTGTCTGTCTGCCAGCCACTGTTTGTCTGCCGGCCACTGTCTGTCTGCCGGCCACTGTCTGTCTGCCAGCCATTGTCTCTCTGCCGGCCGCTGTCTGTCTGCCAGCCATTGTCTGTCTGCCGGCCACTCTCTGTCTGCTGGCCACTGTCTGGTTGCTGGCCACTGTCTGTCTGCTGGCCACTGTCTGTCTGCTGGCCACTGTCTGTCTGCCGGCCGCTATCTGTCTGCTGGCCACTTTCTGTCTGCCGGCCACTGTCTGTCTGTCGGCCACTGTCTGTCTGCCGGCCATTGTCTGTCTGCTGGCCACTGTCTGTCTGCCGGCCACTGTCTGTCTGCCGGCCACTGTCTGTCTGCTGGCCACTGTCTGTCTGCCAGCCACTGTCTGTCTGCCGGCCACTGTCTGTCTACCGGCCACTGTCTGTCTGCCGGCCACTGTCTGTCTGCCGGCCACTGTCTGTCTGCCGGCCACTGTCTGTCTGTCGGCCACTGTCTGTCTGCCGGCCATTGTCTGTCTGCTGGCCACTGTCTGTCTACCGGCCACTGTCTGTCTGCCGGCCACTGTCTGTCTGCTGGGCATTCTCTGTCTGCCGGCCACTGTCAGTCTGCCGGCCACTGTCTGTCTGCCGGCCACTGTCTGTCTGCCGGCCACTGTCTGTCTACCAGTAGCTGTCTGTCTGCCGTCACTGTCTGTCTGCCGGCCATTGTCTGTCTGCCGGCCACTGTCTGTCTGCCGGTCGCTGTCTGTCTGCTGGCCGCTGTCTGTCTGCCGGCCACTGTCTGTCTGCCAGCCATTATCTGTCTGCCGGCCACTGTCTGTTTGCCAGCCGTTGTCTGTCTGCTGGCCGCTGTCTGTCTGCCAGCCATTGTCTATCTGCCGGCCACTGTCTGTCTGCCGACCACTGTCTGTCTGCCGGCCATTGTCTGTCTGCTGGCCACTGTCTGTCTGCCGGCCACTGTCTGTCTGCTGGCCACTGTCTGTCTGCCGGCCACTGTCTGTCTGCCGGCCGCTGTCTGTCTGCCGGCCACTGTCTGTCTGCCGTCACTGTCTGTCTGCCGGCCATTCTCTGTCTGCCGGCCACTGTCTGTCTGCCGGTCACTGTCTGTCTGCTGGCCACTGTCTGTCTGCCGGCCACTGTCTGTCTGCTGGCCATTCTCTGTCTGCTGGCCACTGTCTGTCTGCTGGCCACTGTCTGTCTGCCGGCCAATGTCTGTCTGCCGGCCACTGTCTGTCTGCTGGCCACTGTCTGTTTGCTGGCCACTGTCTGTCTGCCGGCCACTGTCTGTATGCTGGCCATTTTCTGTCTGCCGGCCACTGTCTGTCTGCCGGCCGCTGTCTGTCTGTCGGCCACTGTCTGTCTGCCGGCCACTCTCTGTCTGCCAGCCATTCTCTGTCTGCTGGCCACTGTCTGTCTGCTGGCCACTGTCTGTCTGCCCGCCACTGTCTGTCTGCCGGCCATTGTCTGTCTGCCGGCCACTCTCTGTCTGCTGGCCATTCTGTGTCTGCTGACCACTGTCTGTCTGCCGGCCACTTTCTGTCTGCCGGCCACTATCTGTCTGCCGGCCATTGTCTGTCTGCCGGCCACTGTCTGTCTGCCGGCCACTGTCTGTCTGCCGGCCACTGTCTGTCTGCCGGCCACTGTCTGTCTGCCAGCCATTGTCTCTCTGCCGGCCGCTGTCTGTCTGCCAGCCATTGTCTGTCTGCCGGCCACTCTCTGTCTGCTGGCCACTGTCTGGTTGCTGGCCACTGTCTGTCTGCCGGCCACTGTCTGTCTGCTGGCCACTGTCTGTCTGCCGGCCACTATCTGGTTGCTGGCCACTGTCTGTCTGCCGGCCACTGTCTGTCTGTCGGCCACTGTCTGTCTGCCGGCCATTGTCTGTCTGCTGGCCACTGTCTGTCTGCCGGCCACTGTCTGTCTGCCGGCCACTGTCTGTCTGCTGGCCACTGTCTGTCTGCCAGCCACTGTCTGTCTGCCGGCCACTGTCTGTCTACCGGCCACTGTCTGTCTGCCGGCCACTGTCTGTCTGCTGGCCACTGTCTGTCTGCTGGCCACTGTCTGTCTGCTGGCCACTGTCTGTCTGCCGGCCACTGTCTGTCTGCTGGCCATTGTCTGTCTGCCGGCCACTGTCTGTCTGCCGGCCACTGTCTGTCTGCCGGCCACTGTCTGTCTGTCGGCCACTGTCTGTCTGCCGGCCATTGTCTGTCTGCCGGCCACTGTCTGTCTACCGGCCACTGTCTGTCTGCCGGCCACTGTCTGTCTGCTGGGCATTCTCTGTCTGCCGGCCACTGTCAGTCTGCCGGCCACTGTCTGTCTGCCGGCCACTGTCTGTCTGCCAGCCATTGTTTGTCTGCCGGCCATTCTCTGTCTGCCGGCCACTGTCTGTCTGCCAGCCACTGTCTGTCTGCCGGCCACTGTCTGTCTACCAGTAGCTGTCTGTCTGCCGTCACTGTCTGTCTGCCGGCCATTGTCTGTCTGCCGGCCACTGTCAGTCTGCCGGTCGCTGTCTGTCTGCTGACCGCTGTCTGTCTGCCGGCCACTGTCTGTCTGCCAGCCATTATCTGTCTGCCGGCCACTGTCTGTTTGCCAGCCGTTGTCTGTCTGCTGGCCGTTGTCTGTCTGCCGGCCACTGTCTGTCTGCCGACCACTGTCTGTCTGCCGGCCATTGTCTGTCTGCTGGCCACTGTCTGTCTGCCGGCCACTGTCTGTCTGCTGGCCACTGTCTGTCTGCCGGCCACTGTCTGTCTGCCGGCCGCTGTCTGTCTGCTGGCCACTGTCTGTCTGCCGGCCATTCTCTGTCTGCCGGCCACTGTCTGTCTGCCGGTCACTGTGTGTCTGCTGGCCACTGTCTGTCTGCCGGCCACTGTCTGTCTGCTGGCCATTCTCTGTCTGCTGGCCACTGTCTGTCTGCCGGACACTGTCTGTCTGCCGGCCACTGTCTGTCTGCCGGCCACTATCTGTCTGCCAGCCATTGTCTATCTGCCGGCCACTGTCTGTCTGCCGACCACTGTCTGTCTGCCGGCCATTGTCTGTCTGCTGGCCACTGTCTGTCTGCCGGCCACTGTCTGTCTGCTGGCCACTGTCTGTCTGCCGGCCACTGTCTGTCTGCCGGCCGCTGTCTGTCTGCCGGCCACTGTCTGTCTGCCGTCACTGTCTGTCTGCCGGCCATTCTCTGTCTGCCGGCCACTGTCTGTCTGCCGGTCACTGTCTGTCTGCTGGCCACTGTCTGTCTGCCGGCCACTGTCTGTCTGCTGGCCATTCTCTGTCTGCTGGCCACTGTCTGTCTGCTGGCCACTGTCTGTCTGCCGGCCAATGTCTGTCTGCCGGCCACTGTCTGTCTGCTGGCCACTGTCTGTTTGCTGGCCACTGTCTGTCTGCCGGCCACTGTCTGTATGCTGGCCATTTTCTGTCTGCCGGCCACTGTCTGTCTGCCGGCCGCTGTCTGTCTGTCGGCCACTGTCTGTCTGCCGGCCACTCTCTGTCTGCCAGCCATTCTCTGTCTGCTGGCCACTGTCTGTCTGCTGGCCACTGTCTGTCTGCCCGCCACTGTCTGTCTGCCGGCCATTGTCTGTCTGCCGGCCACTCTCTGTCTGCTGGCCATTCTGTGTCTGCTGACCACTGTCTGTCTGCCGGCCACTTTCTGTCTGCCGGCCACTATCTGTCTGCCGGCCATTGTCTGTCTGCCGGCCACTGTCTGTCTGCCGGCCACTGTCTGTCTGCCGGCCACTGTCT
>NC_091583.1:6195415-6197915 GCF_042767895.1 Penaeus vannamei | reverse complement strand
AGCTTCGCCCCTCGCAATCATATACTTACAGAAAGTATTAATGTCTATTATATCAGCATTGCTACTTTTGAGATACAAATTGATTTAAAGTGCATCGTCAGTCGACCTAATTTATTATATTATTTCCGAAACTGTTGGTGAAAATGAATGATGTAAAATGAAAAGCAATGAATGTGTGCAGCGGTGCATTAATATAATGATGGTGAGGTATATAGGATGCAGGTGGGAAACATCCTATTAACATATCTTTTAGTATCAAATTATTAATTGACAGTCTTTAGGCCTGGGTAGATTGGGCACTTCCCATCAAACCCCTTTCCCAGTTCACGCTTGCTCACTCACCCCGCGAAAGTCCGAGTCAAGCTTCACTTTACCCAAGGCTAATGGGATGTTCCCTTAACCTTGACTGTACGCCTTTATTTGTCGTTTCAGCGGCTGGTGCCCAACACCTTGTCGAGGTTTCCCCTCCAAACTATTCAAGAAATCCATTGCTTTCGATATTCGCCTTTTACATATTGATTTCGTTATTTTGACAATTAAATAATTGTAAACATCTGGAAATATAATGGCGTATGAACTAACGCCATTTGTTCTTTTCCAAATAACATATCAAAAGTTTACCATTATCCAAATAGTGGATCCAGGTGATATAAGACAGAGAAGTCAGAGAGTAGCTGCTTAGGATAATGCAGAGCCATATATTAATATACATCCTTCATATATGAATGAAGGATATTTCCGTCTGACGAATATTGATATGAATACAGTTCCAACAATGTTATATATATATATATATATATATATATATATATATATATATATATATATATATATACATATATATATATATATATATATATATTATATATATATATATAATATGATAAGGAATTGAAATAAAACGATGTGGTAAGATTTCTCGATAATCATTTTCGAAATAATAAACGATAATTTATTTCTAAAGGCAGGTTTCCAATATATCCATCAAATTAACAACTAAACAGGAATAAAAGCGATCCATCTCTCTCTCTCTCTTTCCATGTATATTACAGTCATTTTTGCTCTTCTTCGCCTGATTTACGTACTTTCCCACCTCCTCACATTCGAACTACCCTAACTATGCCCTAGTTGTTTGCTCAAAGTACTCAGCCCAACGCTCCCACACTGCAACAGGATCTGAGACGATCTGGCCACCTACTATGCGAACTGCAGTCACCTGTGAGGAGGGCTTGGAATTCAGTTTTCTCAGGGCTTGGTATGCAGGACGAAGGTCATTTACTAAGAAATGGCCTTCAACCTCCTCAGCAAGACTCCTAATAAACTGTTCCTTGTCCCTTCTTAACAGAGACCAAGTTCTGCGCACCTGAGAGCGGTGCAAATCCGGATCCCCTGCCAGACGAGCCGCACGGCAAGCATCAGTGGCTTCCAGTGTCTCCTGAGAGATTGAATTCTGTCTTGCTCTCGGGCGTTCTCCAATCGATTCTTGGGCTGCATCAAGCGTTTCGCCCGTGAAGGTGTTCCACAGAAGGACAGGATCCGTCAGACTGTCAAGCGCTGTGAACCGATCAGAAATTGTCTCGGCAAACTTCTGAGCACACTCTCTCTCCTTCAGCCTGTCCAGATGAAACACCCTAGGGTGGTCATTGGCCGCTGGAGAGTTTTGAAGTGAACCCAGAGGGTAGCCTCAACCAATCTATGGTTAGTACCACAGAATTCGGCACTCCTATACATCCTGCAGTTCTGGAGGATACGCCAACGAATGCTAACGAGAATGTGGTCGATCTCCTTGGCTGCATTACCCGCATCGCTGTACCATGTCCAACGATGTGGGTCTGGGCGCTGGTACCAGGAGACAGAAATCCTCAATTTCTGGGATCTTGCAAAATCCCGGAAAAGGAGGGAATTCTCGCTGCCGGTATCAACTCCCGAACCATGAGGGCCGATTGACATCTCATAGCCAGCTCGATTGCAGCCAGATACTATATTGAAGTCACCCAGAACAATACGAATATCTCGCCGGGGACAACTGTCTGCCACAGATGCCAGTTTGGCGTAGAACATCACTTTCACATCAACATCGGTAGGAGCGTACACACCAATAAGAGACATGAAGCCAAAAGACAGCTTCAGTCTCATTACCATTATACGCTCATCGACTGGAGTGACCTCTACCACCGAGGGCTGGAGCCTACCGGAGACAGCTATGGCTACTTTCTGAGGATGGTGACCATCGCTGCGGCCTGACCAGTAATAGGTGTAGCCACCTACACTGATCATGCCACTGCCAGGTCTTCTCACCTCCGAGGGAGCAGCCTCCCCAGTTCCCTTGATAGCAGGGGCAACCAATTATCCTGACGCAAAGAGCGGACGTTCCAAGCCCTCACCCTGACTTCCCACTGAGGTTAATCCTCGGGCAGTCGCTCCGGGTGGACGCCACCCCCGCCGACGCTGCCCCACCTAAAAGGCGGCAGGCTGCGGGACCCATCATCCACCTGTGGGG
>NC_091583.1:6157915-6160415 GCF_042767895.1 Penaeus vannamei | reverse complement strand
AATTGCTGTGGAGACTGAAGGTCTGAAAAGTAGAGAAAATCAGTAAATGAAAAACAAAACCAGCAATACATCGGCGTGGGAGGGGGGGGGGCAAGGGGTGACCGCTCCCCCACTCTAGAAAAGAGGGGGGGGGGCACCTAACTTCTGCCCCCCACTCCTTAACTTTCGAAGACATTCCTTGTAGACAAACAGTGCATTTCCTTAGTTTCCCAGTTGTTGAAAACACTGACACCCTTTATGGTGATCATAAGGAAATAACCATTATGTACGAATAATCAATATGTATTATCAAAAAAAAAAAAAAAAAGAAAAAAAAAGAAAGGGAAAAAAAATCTGACATTTTAGTCTAGGAAATAATGAGTTTATCTCTTTAAAACTGCTAAATTCCAATAGCTTCTGACATGTATGTGCGTGTGTACACACACACACACGCACACACACACATACGTGTGCATTTGTGTATATGTGTATATGCGTGTGTACACACACACACACGCACACACACACATACGTGTGCATTTGTGTATATGTGTATATGCGTATAAATATATATATATATATATATATATATATATATATATATATATATATATATATATATATATATGTATATATATATATATATATATATATATATATATATATATATATATATATATATATATATATATATACATATATATATACATGCACACATATATGTGTGTAAATATATATGTGTATATATATATATATATATATATATATATATATATATATATATATATATATATATATATATATATATATATATATATATACACGAACACACATAAATGATACAGGAAATCAGAGTTACAGGAAATGGAAAGGTCAAAGATACAGCCAGCAACAAAAACGGTGACGCCTCGCCAGTCCTGGGCTCCATGAGATCATGCCCTTCTTGCCCTGAAAGGAGGCCCACCTTCAAACAACTAGGGCATAGTTAGGGAAGTTCGAATGTGAAGAGGTGGGAAAGTACGGAAATCAAGCGAAGAAGTGCAATAATGACTGAAATATACATGAAGAGAGAGAGAGGAATCACTTTTATTCCTGTTTAATTGTTAATTTGATTGATATAATGGAAACCTGCCTGAAGATTTTTTTTTATTATTTCGAAAATGATTATCAAGAAATCTTATCACGTCGTTTTATTTCAATTCCTTATCGTGTTTTCTATATATAAAAGCTTAAACATTGTTGGAACTGTATTTATATCAATATTCGTCACACGGAAATATCTTTCATACATATATGAAGGATGTATATAAATATCTGGCTCTGCATTATCCTAAGCAGCTACTCTTTCACTTCTCCGTCTTATATCACCTGGATCCGCTAGTTAGATAATGGTAAACTTGATATGTTATTTGGAAAAAAAAAACTTATGACATTAGTTCATACGCCATTATATTTCCAAATGTTTACAATTATTTCATTACCAAAAATAATGAAATGAATATGTAAAAGAAGGATATCGAAAGCAATGTTTCTTGAATAGTTTGGAGGGGAAACACTGACAAGATGTTGGACCACAGCCGCTGAAACGACAAATAAAGGCGTACAGTCAAGGTTAAGGGAATATCCCCTTAGCCTTGGGTAAAGTGAAGCTAGACTCGGCCCTTCACGGGGTGACTGAGCAAGCGTGAACCGGGAAAGGGGTTTGCTGGGAAGTGCCCAATGTGCCCAGGTCTAAAGACTGTCAATAAATAATTTGATACTAAAAGATATGTTAATAGTATAAGTTTCGCAACACCTGCATCCTATTTACCCCACCATCATTATATTAATGTACCGCTGCACACATTCACTGCTTTTCATTTTACATCTCTCATTTTCATCAACAGTTTCGGAAATAATATAATAAATCAAGTTGACTGACGATGCACTTTAATCAATTTGTATCTCAAACTTAATGCTGATATAATAGACAAGTAGCCCATCACACTCAAGTTGACCCCAGCCAAACCGTGCTTCGCGATTCATGAGCGCGACTGCAGGCCGGGGTTCGTAGGAGACACCCAAACGAAATAAAAGAAAAACAAGGGAATCGATACCTATACCTTTACACCCCATCACCCTCGAAGTTTTTAGCCAAAGCCATTTATTAATGTTTGGTAGCTCAAGAGGCGCTATTTGAGACGATACATTATTCATACCCACAAATATTACTCACAGTGTGTATGTGTGTGAGTGAGTGAGAGAAAGAGGTGTGCAGACACTACCCTCGATAAGATGGGACTGAAACATAGCCGAACACTCACTCCTTGCTTTGCGCAGCGAATCTAAATCACCCCCCCCCCCTCCTTTCCTAACTATGTCCAGGTTGTTTGAACGTGGGCCACCTTTCAGGGCAAGAGGGGCAAGTACTCTCCAAGCCTAGGTGTGGCGAGGCGACATCGCTTTTGTTGTTGGGTGTACATAAAAAGATAAACGTAGATTGAATTGGAAACTGTACCAATTTGATGAATGTAACAGCCAA
>NC_091583.1:6112340-6114840 GCF_042767895.1 Penaeus vannamei | reverse complement strand
TGCGCAGGGCTCGGACACTGCGGAAAAGGGATAAGGATTAGTTCATGAGAAATCTTGCTGGGGTCGTTGACGGCCTTTTCATAGTAAATGAGCTTTGTCCCGTCTGCCGAGCCCTGAGCAAACTCCACTCCGAGCCCCCCTCGCAGATGTCTGCAGTCAACTCAGTGGATGGACGAATCATCTCAGATCATGTTGGGGTTCGTGAACGTTGGGCTGAGTATTTTGAGTAACTGTATCAGATACACCCTACAGCAGTTAGTCTGGACGCAAGCAGTCTTACAATCCCTGTGCCGGACCCACCCATCATTGAGGATCCCCCTACCCTGACTGAGGTGACTCCTAAGCTGTAAGGTGGGACAGCTGCACGCATATGCGATATCCCTGCAGAACTGCTTTAGGCTGGGGGTGAACCTATGGCACAAGCCTTGCATACTGTCCTAGCTGCCATCTGACAGTAGAGTTGCATTCCCCCAGACCTCTTGTGAGGCGCGGTCATCCCTCTATGGAAGGAGTAAAGGGGATCGTTGGGACTGTAGCAACTACCGTGGCATCACAGTGCTCAGTATATCAGGCAAGATTTTTGCCCACATTCTTCTGAAACAGATTCACAAACATATACTAGGGCACCAAAGACTCCTGCCAAGTTCACAGTAGACTGTATCCTAGCGTTTCGAGTCATTATGGAACGCCGTCATAAGTTTGGGCGTGGGCTGCTTACAGCCTACATTAACTTCAAGAAGGCATTTGACTCTGTGTATCGCAAATAGTTACTGGAAATCCTGAGACTTTGGGGGACTTCCAAAGGTGGATTATTGGTCTAGTAATAAGCCTACATACTGCTACTGAAAGTGCATCGAGATGTGGTGGGGGCCTGTTGAGTTTCTTCCTCAGGAGTGAGACAAGGCTGCGCCCTTAGACTAACAATTTTCAGCACTTGCATGGACCTCGATTTTGTCGACGACGTGGCTATCCTATCTGAGTCTGGAATCTCTGGTGGCGGCTCGTGATGTATTCAGCTATGAGGTGAAGCCCTCTGGGCCAAAAGGTCTGGATCAAGGCCAGGATCCAGGATTTTGGGAACCTGTCAGAGAAGCATGTTCAGTTGATACATTCTTGCAGTGTGGACATTATGTTATGAGTCACCAAGGCCTTGATACTGTCAGATTTGCTCTATGGAAGCCAAACCTGGACACTATCTAGTGCCTTGGAGTCGCGTCTCGATGCCTTTTTTAACATGTCCCTACACCGAATCATGGGTACAGTAGGTAGGACCAAGTGTCCAACTGACGGATACACCATGAAAGTAGCATGAGACCTGTAACTTACATAATCTGTGACTGCTAACTCAGCCTATATGGGCATCTGTAGAGGACCCTGCTCATCAGGCTGTCTCTTCCTTAGACAATCCTGCGTGGAGGTGTGTTTGCCGAGAAAGGAAGTCATGGCTTGGGCAGCTTTACGAAACCTATCAAGAGGGGCTAGAGATGGATGTAGGCCCTACCTGGAGGCTCACCATGAAGGATCCCAATGACATAAAGCGAAGCATGGATGTGGCAATGTGCCCCCATTGGCGATAGCTCCTTTAAGGATGATCTCTTTATATATTTTTCCATATTCACAATACAACATATATATATAGACATACACAAACACACAGACACACATATACATATGCTCACCCAACAAAACATAAGCAGTGACGCCTCGCCAGACCTGGCTTGCAGAGATCTTGCCCTTCTTCGTTCCCTCTCCCCCCCCCCTTTCTATGTGTGTAATATATGTGGGTGTGAATAATGTATCATCTCAAATAGCGCCTCTTGAACTACCAAACATTAATAAATGGTTTTGGCCACAAGACTTCGAGGGTGATGGGGTGTAAAGGTTTAGGTATCGATTCCCATATTTTCTTTTTTTTCGTTTGGGTGCCTCCTACGAACTACGACCTCCATCGTGTTCATGAGTCGCGAAGCATGGTTTAGTTAGGGTCAGCTTGGGTGTGATGGGCCACTTGTCCCCGCCCCTTGCAATAATATACTTAATATTTATGTTGATTATATCAATCACATGCACACACACACACATATATATATATATATATATATATATATATATATATATATATATATATATATATATATATATATATATATATATTTTTTTTTTTATAAAGTGCATTGTACATATACTTAATTCATTATATTGTTTACGAATCTGTTGGTGAAAATATGAGGTAAAATGAAATACAGTGAATGTGTGCAATGGTGCATTAATATAGTGACAGTGGTGTACATAGGGAGCAGATGCTGCGAAACTCATACTATTAACATATCATTTGGTGTCAAATTATTAAGTGACATTCTTTAGATTTGGGCAGATTGTGCATTTCCCAGCGAACCCCTTTCCCGGCTCACGCTTGCTCACTCACCCCGTGAAGGGCCGAGTCTAGCGTCACTCTACCAAAGGCTAAGGGAGTATTCCCTCAGCCTTGACTCTACCTATT